>NC_142928.1:49985933-49988433 GCF_046866305.1 Octopus bimaculoides
ATTATTATTATTATTATTATTATTATTATTATTATTATTATTATCATTCGGGTCACTGCCTGGAATTAAACTCGTTATCTTGGGGTTAGTAGCCTGCGCTCTTAGCCACTACGTCATAAGCACACGGGCATATGACGTATTGGCTAACTATAGAATTATATATACGTGTGTGTGCATATTTGTATGTATGTCTGTGTATGTGCGTGTGTGTGTGTGTGTGTGTGTGTGTGTGTGTGTGTAGGAGAATTGGGGAAATACTCTAAATTAGAAAGAAAAATATGATGCCTCTGTAGATATATGTGTGTATATTTTATCAGCTAATTCGGAATTATTTCTGACTCTTTCATTGGGATGTGTGTCATATGTTAGTATATGTCCATTACACACTTCAGTCGTGTTTTAGATCTCGATGATGAGCCTATGTAAACTAATTACAAACGTTCGTTATTATGGTGCATTTCAGAACTTTATTTTTACCCTACAGCCTGAAAAATACCAATATAAACATTTAAATCTAGAACATAATAGCATTTTCAAAATACCCTTTTAAATGTGTGTGCATGCTTCCGTGTGTTGGTGTGTGCGTGTTATTACGTGTGTTCTTTGTATTTTGTTATTCAAGGGTGTACCTATATGTGTGTATATACATAGATACTATATATACATACACACACACACACATACACACATATACTTATATATGTGTGTGCGTATACAGCTATATCTGATAACAAATATATACACATATATATGAGTGTGTCGGTGAATGTGTATGTATTTCCGTATGAGTATATCTATGTATATATCGGCATACATGCCCTTGCAGTTATAATATTTCTGGCAAGTTTATCACATCATTTCCATTTTAACTTATGGCATCTTGTATTTATTTATTTATTTTATTTGATTCTAATTTGAAATATAACTTTCATAAGATATTTTAAGAGCTCTACGCTATATTCACGATTCAAAATTAAGAAATAAATGTTTTGATCTCTTTGACTAAAATTTCAGTTTGGATACAGACAAGATTTATTTGATAATACTGCTTACATGTTTTTAATCGCAATTTCGTAATACTTTTTAAAAGTAGCTTAAACAGTATGTTGTTTAGTCTACATATACTTGTGTCTCCGCGCTAACTTAATATATTTCACGAATCAGATTTGTTTTAACATATTTTATTTCCATAAGAAATATGTGGAAAATATTGCTTATAAAATCGTCATACACATGAACAATTTTGTCATATTTATTTTAATTTCTTTTTAAATTAAATGATATTTTTAAATCGTGATAAACAGAAAAAAAATTGACCTTGAATATAATCTTTCCAAACGGCAGTACATATCTCATATACAAAACACTTAAGACTCATTGGTATATAAATGGTGATAAAACCCAATTTAATTTTTTTCCCGTTGTTATATTTTTCATTATCTTTCATGTTCCTTACTTATATTATGCGCGGCCTGCGTAACATCTTTTGAAACGCAATTCTTTAATAAGAATGGAAGAAAAGAATTAAAGGACAGAGTAAGATAATAATGAAAACAAAATATTTGTGAAATAAACTGAACGTATATTATTTAATTAAAAATAAAAAAAAATGAAAAAGCTTTTAAACCAAAATCTGTACTTATATATGATATAATCATTTTGTTTCAAAATGTGCTAAGGACGTGTTTTACAATCCATACACTGTATGCATGGATATTTGGGCTACAAGACAAAATATTAATGACTGTTATCTTCTATTGCGGATCAATCTTTACAAAAAAATAAATAAATATAAAAAAACATTACAAGCATTGTCCGTGTTGAGCTTGCATACAGTGCCATGATTTAATTAGCAAGTGCAACATAAACAAATCTTTCATATTTAAGAAATAAATTAATAAAAAAAGAAAGAAAAAATATTGAATGATGCAAATATGTATCAACATTAACTATTTTAGTGAACATGTCTGTTTGAAAACTTCGCAGTTATAATAAATGTTTCAAGATATATATTGCGATATTATTTTTTTTCCATTTGGTATGGGCATCGAATCACGCAAAGAAATATCAAAAAACATTCTAAAGTAATTACAAACGCTGAAGAATCTATTTTATTTCATATATATGATCTATGATGTTGCTAAATGCTTTATATCTTAGGTTATAACACTAATCCAAATAGTCTACCAGATGCATATATATTTAAACGTACATTATTCACTTGCAGTGATTCGGATGGAATCCCTCTTACACACAGAAATGCATGTACACACACACATGCACACACTCATACACACATAAGCGCACACATATACACATACACACACGTGTGGAGGATCATGCATATGCACGCAAAATTACATTTGTATTTATATAATTGCAAAAAAGGAATCACCAGTCTAAACAATATTTATTTCGTTGGAGGTATATGTGAAAATCCAAGTCGTATCGTAAAAGTGATCGTATACTAAAGATATGGACAGTTTGCTCTTAATGTCTT
>NC_142928.1:49993433-50003433 GCF_046866305.1 Octopus bimaculoides
CCTCCCCAATTCCATTTGATTTAAATATTTTAGAATTACCTTTAGCTATTTACCTTTTACCCTGAAGATGTGTAAGGTAATTTATCTATTTAACTTGAATTTGACAGTTAAATATAGCCTTATACAGAAATGTTGACATTGGAATAAACTTCAATAATAATGGATATTGGCATCAAGACTCTCATTTAAATTTTTGATATTTAAGCAAGGCGATCGATCGAAAAGGAGTATACTTTAGACATTTGCGGAGAAATCTCTTGCTATATTGATAGCGATTACATGTTTATCTCATCAACACATTGTGGAGATATCATCATATGAACATATATATATATATATATATATATATATATATATATATATATATGTGTGTGTGTGTGTGTGTGTGTATGTGTGTGTGTGTGCAATTATGTATATATATATATATATATATATATATATATATATATATATATATATATATATAGTACTCATGTAATTTTATGCAAAACAACGAGTTTGTGAAGCGTCGACATAACATACCAAACGCACAGTCATATATATGCATTACTTAAAAATCTCTTGGATTCAGATCTTTGTGACATTATGAAACTCTACTTTCTCTTAAAACTCTAAGGTGTCTAAGGTGAAGAAATTCATATAATGTTTCTAGTAGTGCATGTGAGTTTTTCGAACCTGTTTTGTGATTTTCAACATAGATTCCGGTTAGTTAATATCGAGGAAATCTATGTAGAAAATAATTGTAGCTGTGGCCAAGCCGTCTTTGTTACATTTAGTGATACGCTACACAATGCTTGATTCAATTACGATTGGTTGATTTTTACGTGTAAAGTTGGTGCTACATTGTCTAATAACAATATTCAGAACGTGGAATCATGTAGCTACATATCTATAGTATACCAGCCATGTGAGCTTTCACTAAAAGAGTTAAGGGCATGAATGATTTCTTGTATTGGGACCGCCTTAACACGCCACCGTGAGCGGTACGGAATTTGCACGATATATCATTTGCACATCATTTGAGGAGAATATACCACCAGCATTGCAGAAACATTAGATTCAGAATTTTCCAAGGCTAGAACAACGAGTCACCCGTCCCTTACCCAGTTCAGAATCACAATACGTAAATATATTGTGACACAATATATTTTCTCAACAGCCCTTGCCCTATTTGAGGAAAAGTATCCCATCACCCTTAAATGGGATCTGGACGAATTTCTTCAAGGAATATCAGAGAAGCCACCTAAACCTTGATGCAACGCACCCAGCAAGAACGCGCTACTCGAATGGACAATGATACCACAAAACTTGTGTCTTAAAAAGGATTTAGATAATCCTATCAGGGGGACTATTAAGTTAGACAGGTGCTGGTCCTCTCTTTGGTCGAAACATCTAAGTTATATATATATATATATATATATATATATATATATATATATATATATATATATATATATATAGATAGATAGATAGATAGATAGATAGATATAGTTAGATAGATAGATATAGATAGCTAGATAGATAGATATATGCATACATACATACATACATACATACATACATACATAGAGTTAGTGTTGTAGGGAAAATGGTTCTCACCTTCCCATGTAATAAAATGGTATGAAGTAGCCACTATAACGTCAGACAGTTAGTCGTTGTAGCAATGTCATTGATACTAGTCGATGTACGAGTTCTCCGTTAGAGTTAGTGTCAGTTTTGTGATATATACATGTTCGGGTAGACTCGATATATATAAGTTCAAGGTAGACATTTCAAAGTCATTGGATAGCACGATAAACGAATAAAAGATAAAAAAGATGCGGAATACCGCCAAGACATAATAGTGGCCACAGCATAATACAGTACCGACAATAACATACAAGTGGACGGATGTCCACATTAAGAGAGATTGAGAGAGAACAGAGTGACAGAGACATTAAGAAAAATAAACACCCCGCACTCTTTGTGAAATTCATTCGGTATGGGCCCTTGTAAAGTTATATAAGGATGGGCTTGCATTACTAGAAAAAGTACGGGTGACATGAAGAATACATATCACACACACAGAGACACACATATACACACACATAGATACGTAGATAGATGAATACGTTTCGACTAGAATTGGCCAAGGCGATGACTAACTTAATGATACCATCTATAAAAGACATTGAACCATGTTGCAGTCATACTTTGTTCAACGTAGTTCATTCTAGGAAAGGGAGTGTTTTCAGTGATACATTCGCGTGTTGGAGTTTTGCCTGGAATTTGCCAATGGAGCGTGTTGATCTTATTAAGACTTATTTTTTCATTATGTGTTTTGGCGCGCACACACAGTCATGAATCGGACAACATGGCCCTCACAAGTAGAGAGTTATTGCTTACGAAGACATATCTGGGTGTAGGTTTTTCCGGGATCTTCTGAAGGACGTTGTCCAAAGACGTCTTGAAAATTTATGAGGTCTGTCTCTGCTTTAATGTGTTTGGTGCAATGTTGAGGAGAGTGGGGTCAATTTAGGTGAAATAATTGTGCTGTATTGTTGTTATGCGATGTGAGTACGATTTTTGTTGTGTGCGGCCAGCCCTGGGCACATTTTGGGGGTGTATCTTAAAGGCGATGCCAACATCATTTGGGTAATGCTGATGGAATATTTTCCACATCTTACAGATGATGTAGCGCTCACGGCGGCGCTGGAGGGAATAAAGCTTGAGATTTTCTAGTCGACCCCAAAAGACAAGGCCTGTAATGCCATCTATCTTTTTTGTAATTGACCTTTGAGTTGCTTCAATTTTCATGATACTTTGTTTCGCGTGGACAACAGTATTCAATGTGTGGTAGGGCAAAAATTGGAGAAGAGAAGGATAATGGTGTTTATATCTCTCGACTGGAAAGTTCATAGAATTCAGGAACACATTCTGCGGGCCATGTCAGCTCCGCTGTTTATATGAGCGTCACAGCTTTTATAGTTCACAATTACTACCAAGTCTCTTATATTGTTGGATGTCATAAGAGTTTCAACTGAAGGAAAGGAGTATGGGAGTTTCAGCGTATCCTCTTTTGCGAAGTGGATTTACTCAAATTTGTCCTCGTTCAGCGGCATATTATACTTTTCCACCCATTGGACGACAGACAGTAGATCTGACTGAAGGCATGCCCGGTCACCCACATCCATAATTACCTTCTAGATTTTGGGATCATCTGCAAAGTTTCTTATGTTACTCTGCTTGATGACGTCAGTGATGTCATTGATGTAGATGAAGAAATGAAGCGGGCCTTAAGGAACACCACTACTGACAGGCATGGCTTCATTTTACTCCATCAAATCCAACATGTTGGGTTCTGCATGTCATGAAACACTTGATCCATTGTAGTAACTTTCTAGAGACACCAATGCTGGATAGTTTCTCTAAGAGGATCTTATGATCCACCCTGTCTAATTCCTACTTGAAATCATGGTCGATGATGTCGATATTCGACCCCATTCCCAAAGCTCTCAAAATGTCATCAAGTTGATGCAGGAGTCGCGATATGCACTTCCTTCCATTGCGGAACCCATGTTGGTTGGTTGGCTGGGGTTCAATAGTCTGTTCCTTTCAAGAAAGTGGGTTATCCGTGGTCTCACCACTCTCTCAAATGCCTTGATGATATGATAAGTGAGCGTGATCGGCCGGTAGTTCACTGCAAGGGAATTGTTTCCGTATTTGAAAAGCGGGCCAACAGACTGGGACAGAAAGTTTTCAGGAATATAACCAGCATCAAGTGAGGTATACCAAAGATTAGCAAGAGAAGATGTAAGTTGATGTCGACAGGGAACATATCAGGACCTACTGCTGTGTTGTGTTTAATTTCGTTTATTGTCGTAAAAACATAATGCTAATTTATTAAATAATCAGAAGATGGATTTGGTAATAATCTTCATTTTGTACAATGGTCGTTTTGACCCATCCAGCTACAGCCCTTAATGGGTGGGACTCGTTCAACATGTATTGCATCTATTTTGGGATTCATCAGGTACATCCATACACGAAGTTGTGTGTCGTTAAAGATCCTGAGTTTAAGTTGATTAATACCAAATCCATCTGCTATTTACTGAATAAATTATCATTATATACACTAACACTAAAGAGTTGCTGAAGTAAATGCAAGGGATGAAACCGGATGGCCCAATCTGTGCCAGTGTCCTACTCAAATCTTCAACACACTAATCGACATATACTCATTAGTCCCATATATATTAAATATCTATCTATCTATCTATCTATCTATCTATCTATCTATCTATCTATCTATCTATCTATCTATCTATTTATCTATCTATCTATCTATCTATCTATCTATACACACACACGCACGCACACACATATATGAATATATATTTATAAATGAGTAACAAAGATGTACATGAGTCAATTAATTACGGCCGTTTCAAACGGCTCCTTTAATTTATTTATGACAACATAAAATAAATTTGAAACAAACCTGTCTGCACACACAGTAGGAATATCAGTTACAAATACCCCTACACAGAGTCAGGATATTCAATATTCAATTAATATCGGTTGGGTGTGCGGATTATACCGACCTTGTAAGGTACCTCAATTGAAGTGCCTAATTCAACTGAATCTTAATTATATTTTAATACGTGATGAGTATTTATACGACGCTTCTTGTACGTAACTTAAACGAGATGGAAAAGCTCAACATAGAATTCTCTCTGAAGGAGAAAGGAAAGGAAACGTATATAATTTGAGACTCTAAAATAAATATTGGCCATCCCTTTCATTCATTCTTCCAGTTATCACACCTCCCCCATTAGACATTCCCTACTAGTAACTCTACCACCTACCCGATTGTGTAGATAAAGCTAGATATATTGTTCCAGAATATTGAGAATCTAGTGGATTGTCTGATATAAATTGATTTTTCACCATTTTCTAGAATACAGTTGACAACTCACAATAGATTTAATTCTAAATGGTTGAAGACTACATTCTGCATAAAGCCTTCTAAATAGAAGTAACTAGGTCCCCACTCATTTTATCCTGACCCCCACTAATTCCTCTGTTACTCTCTAAATTATTGTAGGCTTGACGCGGTATGCATTATTTTCTAAACTCATTCTACCACAGATATGACAAAAGAAGCAATGTCAACGTGGCTAGTAATCCATAGGGCTAAAGATTTTGTTAGGAGAAAGATATGGATAGCATACCATCATGAAGCTATGGAGTTCCATTATTGATGTACATATGTTTTAAGAAATGGTTATATATTTTATGTTTCAATTCTATGCGGTCATCTGACAACTGTTTCTTTCAAATTGATGTAATATTTTCATTAATCAATTAAGAATGCCGCTTGAAACGGCCATAATGAATTGACACTTAAACATCTTAGTTAATCAATTATATTCTGTTTACCTAACTGAGAATCTGCACTTCGGAAATACTATAGAAAGTACCTTTATAAAGGTACATGTTTGAATTACCAAGAGCGGATATATACACTTAGCTGGGTTGCGTTGTCTGCACAGTCGGTAGGTATATCCGGTACAACCAATCCTATTCGAAGTCTGGATATTCAATATTCAGTCAATATCGTTTGGGTGTGCGGGTTATAGTGATCTAGTAATATAATTAGGATAAGCAAAATCATTAATTAACGATTTACCAGTGGCCATCGTACAAAAAAAAACTATATGGGTTCAATTAATATTTAGTATAATTATAGATATATAATTATAATTGAGGGTGCTGTCGCACCAGCGACTGTACGCTTGAAATAGATAAGTTAACACTGCATTTATCACAAAGCAGTATGCGAGAAAAAGGGACAGAAAGGAGTTATAAAAATATTCCGGACAACCCTATATCTTAAGATTTAATGTTTTGCAATATTAAGTAAGGTACATCAGTAGGGTACACCGACTGATGATTGTAAAGGAATTTTAATATTGCAAAGTATGAAATCTTAAGATATATGGCTGTCCGGAATATTTTTATAAATACTTTCTGTCCGTTTTCGTCGCTTACAGCGCTGTGACAAACGGAGTGTTAACGTTAGTGGTTTGTAGTCGTTTGACGTCTATTTCAAACGTACTGGCGCTGTCCGTTGGCACACTTAATTATAATTTTATATTTATAATTATACTTTAAATATTAATTTAACCCATATGCTTTTTGTATGCTGGCCACTGATAAATCTTTAATTAATGACTTTGTCCTAATTATGTATAAATATATATTTACTGAAGTATTTTTCTGAGTTAATACGCACATAGCCGAAGTTGATGATAGGATTTTACTTGGTATATGTGTGAAATATATGTATATATTCTTATTTTTACAAGTGTATGCTTATGGGTATGTATACGTATGTGTCATTCATTTACAGTCGGTGTACTCTACCGAGGACTGTAAAGCACTTTTTTTAATATTGTAAAGCATGAAATCTTAAGATATATGGTTTACCACAATGGTTTTATAAAATCCTTCTGCCCATTGTCCTCGGATGCAGCATCCTTCATTATAATTATATATTTATAATTAACTTTAAATATATATGTACATATACACGCACATAAGCGTACATATTTACAGATGTATACACAACATCTGTGTGTGTGTTTGTGTGTGTGAGCGTGTGCGTGCGTGTGCGTGTGTGTGTGTGCAAAATATATATTTTGAATATATTTGTTTTTGATGCCTGCCCTGAATTTAAACAGAGCATAACTGAATTGCTATTCGTAGATACGAAACAATTATATGTCGTGGTTGCATACGTAGAGTATTTCTCGCGACTTCGCGCTCTTCAAAACAATTTTTCTAAAACGAAATTTAATTTATAAGAGAATAATGAGAGCAGGGTGATGATTAGGAAATTTGATTGATTAAACAAATAGGAATAAATTGAATTGTGTTTATATGCAGTGATTTTATGTATTAATTTATCGTTGGCAATCAGAAAATGACTGATTACATTTATTAATCTGCTGTATTTTTTAAAGAGATATAAACAAACTAAAATAAAAGTGAAATTTTTCGGCGAAAAAAATTTGAAGCGTCTAATATTCTCTGCTGGGAGTCTCACGTTCTAAAAGTGAACCGGTTTCAATTTTCAAAATGAACTGAAACTGCAGTACATGCAAGAAGAATGTAGTTTTGAAATGTTTAATATGAGATTTTATAATCATAATATCTCTCCCATTATGATTTCTCGATAAACAGTTATATTTATTATTGTGCCTAGACTTCATATTTCACAGATTTTGTTAAAGTTTTTGCTTAAATATACCCGACTTTAGGCGATTATAACAATCAGAACATGGAAGAGACAATGGACTTATATTGGAATTATGTGCTTGGGTTTTGGAGAGCTTGTGTTGTTTGAATGAATATTGTTTTGTTAGGTTAGATTTCAAAATAACAAGAAGTTGATTACAGGAATTTAACCTAGACTTCATTGATTAATTTGTACTGCTATTTTGTAAGTTGTATCTAAAATTAATCTTTACCTAAGAGATTTTAAGATGCAGTATCTAAACCTTGTTATGGGGATGCCCTTGTAAAGTGCCTGCAGAACACGTTCACCGCTAGTGGCTATCAGGCATCATCAGGGGTAGTGTACTTTCATTGCTGGATGTACTTAAGGAATTCCACGGAGCAGGTTGAGTGTATTCTAACAGATGGATCTTTTCCCTTTCAACGGTAGATCGAGAAATTAATTTTTTGTAGCTAAACACTTTCAAACTTCGGACACTGGTAGAATGTGTCATATAAAACATCTTTTACTTTTAGCGTTATTGCGAAAAGTTTATATTTTCAAAGTTATTTCCTATTAAAGTTTGAAATATTTCGGTAATTTCGACCAATCATTGACGTGTATTCAGCTAAAGGAAAAGACTGCCGTTGTTTGTCAACAGCAACTATCGGCGGTGTATATTTCGTTTGTCACTGTTATTTATGACATCGTTCGTGCGTTTGTACCTGTTTTAGCTTTAGTGTTTTAGGGTGAGGTTTATGGTTTTAGGGTTAGGGTTAGTCTTTTAGGGTTAGGGTTTTAGGGTTAGGGTTAGGGTTAGGGTCTTAATGTTAGGGTTGGGGGTTTAGGTTTAGAGTTGCGGAAAAAAGTGAAAAATGAAGAAATTCAGATGCTAAGTATATATGAGAAAAGATGGAAGGATGTCGTGTGATAGTTTGGAGTGACTAACCCTATTTAATTCCACCCATGTTAGAATGTTAGAAGCGAGGTGTAGTCGCTTTTATTATGGCCATATTTTGTGAAAATAATTTTGTGCAAATTTTTTATTTATATATATATGATTCATCGAATGTTTAAATATAATCTCGCTTAGCTCATTTATATGTTTGCAACGTCCTGTAAAGTCCTTCCTTGTAATAGACTTTTGATATCATAATAAAGAAAGATGGTGGTTGTCAGACGCTGAAGACGGGTCAATACCCAGAAACTCGGGTCAGTGTGCATCACGTCAGGCTGGAAATGGGAAAGTCGATTTCCCTTTGCAAATACTGATAGGGCGCAGAAAGTGTGTCAACATACATCTGGAAAAGATGTTTTGCTGGAGCTACGAGTTATAGTAGCATCAACCCTTAATGGTTAGTCATATTTAGATGGCAAATATTCTTCACGATGTTGTGTAACTACTGTTTATAACTCGCTCAAATATTTTTTATTGTCTGTATATATATATATATATATATATATATATATATATATATATATATATATATATATATGTAGAATACTTATAACGTTAGTGAATTTGGAGAATGGCACATCGAGATTTATTTCCTTTTATTTTGCGATGCCATGCAGCATATTTTCATAGCCAGACACATGTTTTCGATGCATGAATAACGACCAGTTGCATATTCAACTTGGTACAAATGTCTATGCTTCTTCGTTCATGGACTTTCACGCATCTTGAATCGAAGCGGACTAAATTCAGTTAAATTTCTATTAGTTAAAGGTTAAGCAGGAATTAAGGAGAGGTTAGTTTGAATCTGAAATCGATGTGTTTATAAAACTGTGTAGTTGATATCAGCTTCACAGCATTTGGTATCCGACAAGTCCTAGTAGTCATAAATTATAAATACAAATCGATGCGGTTAACGGTAATCTGGAACATAATTGAGAGCGACCATGGTACTCGCCCGGGTAATATATTCCTCTAAACTCACAGGCACGCACACACAAACACACACATACACACACACACACGCATGATACACATGTGTTTATAGATATCTCTTATGTGTGTGCGTGTATGTGTGTGTGTGTGTGTGTGTGTGTGTGTGTGTGTGTGTGTGTGTGTGTGTAATTCATAGTCACAGAAGCAGTATTAATGCCAAAAGTAAGATATTTATCCCCTGTCTAAAAAGCATGTTCTGCTAGAACACACAAGGCTACGTTAGTTACCATAAAAGAACCTCTTAAATGAAGTACATATAAGTATTCCTGTTTATATCCCCCGCGATAATACTCCGCTTTGGTAGGTACGACTTTCAGACCTCGTTATTTCGGTACTCTCGGCGAGTGCACAAATGGCGTGATCTGCCGGTAGTTATGTGAACACGAGCATTCATGTACATCAAAAGTTCATATCAGTGGTTCTTCCATGGTATCTAATGTAGTATTCTGTTTGATTATTCATATCTTATTCTATTGCATTGATATAAAATCATCCAGGCGGGTACCGTGATGGCTCACAGGAATACTGTACGTTGCGGCTAACCGCATCAAGTAGTACTAAGCGCCATGATTGCTTATTATTAGCAATAAAGCTGTAATTCTTCTCATGGGAAATACCAGGTACGCTTCCTTGGTTTTCAGGAGTGTAGATTTCAAACAATTATAATGAATAAGGAGACATGTAAATCATCAAAAAACTCTTGCTGAAGGACTCTGAATGAGGGAGCACAAAATATTAATCGGACTGCATGTTCAATTGTACATACTCTCAGCAGCAGAAACACGTGT
>NC_142928.1:50005933-50023433 GCF_046866305.1 Octopus bimaculoides
ATTCTTTCCTGACTTTTGGTCCGTTTGAATAGGGGAGTCAGTGATTAAAACAAAGTATTATTATTATTATTATTATTATTATTATTATTATTATTATTATTATTATTATTATTATTATTGAGTGAGAGAGCATTGCATGCCATCAAAGTGACACGGGTAAAATATATGAAACCCATTATACCCATCATGACTACCCGTCTCATAAGGGTACACGAGGCACATGCATCACAAAAATATGTGCACGACATGGTGATCTTATATCAAGATAAACAGCGCATGACCACGCAGGTGGGGCCCAGTTAGAATTTTCTTCATGTCGAGTAGCCCATCCTGCTAAAAGATCCCTGAATAGGGTTTGTTTAGGGACGTTGAGCAAAGCATCCATGTTTCCAAAAGTGAATTATTCAAACCCCAAAGAATTCCTCTCAACACATGGCTATGATGTTCCCTCTCTACTTCTGCTCATGGTCAAAGATGCACATATCGTCAGTCACCAAGGGACATGCTCAACTGATTAAGTTCAAACAACTGACAAGCAAATCTCTGGTATTAAGCAGAATATTTGCTGTTGCCCATCTTTTATACCAAGACAAAACAATGTACATGATAGCACTTCCAATCAATTAAGATGAGAAGCCTTGAGAGCCACAGCCTGGTACTGCCTCAGGGCATTTCTTCTTCTTCTTCTTCTTCTTCTTCTTCTTCTTCTTCTTCTTCTTCTTCTTCTTCTTCTTCTTCTTCTTCTTCTTCTTCTTCTTCTTCTTCTTCTTCTTCTTCTTATTATTATTATTATTATTATTATTATTATTATTATTATTATTATTATTATTATTATTATTATTATTATTATTATTATTATTATTTATTTTATTCTTATTATGTGCTTGGAGTGCACTGTCACGCGCAGCAGTGTTTGCCTGCGTAATGTGCTTCAGGTTTCTAGCTATAATTTCTGTATTGAATGTAAGCTACGTACGTTGCATAGCAGTATCATTTAAGTATCATATATATATATATATATATATATATATATATATATATATATATATATATATATATATATATACATATATATATATATATATTCGTATGTGTGGTATTTTCTTGTGTATACGTGTTCATATGTTTTGATAACATCCAAAACATCAATTATTAAAGTGATTTGTTTCAGCATTTAAGTCCCGCATTTCAGATTGATTTTAAGGATTATGGTTTCTATTGGTTTGGGAATAAAATGCTTTTCCTTACGTAAGCCGCTCAGGTGTTGAATCTAGGTCTGTGAGTATCTAATTGAAATTCTCTTCCAGCACATTACACGTCACTTAAATATTTTAAGTATAGTATATCTTGTGTCATGTTTACTTCTAATTGATTTATTTTTTGCAGGATCTCATATAGTTTTGCTGTTGTAAAGTTCGACAAAAGCTGATCGACGGCTGTGTGTCCGATAATGTTCTTTTTGTATCATCATAATAATAATCATCATCATCGTCGACGTCGTCGTACTCCTACACCTTCAATTTTTTATCATCATCATTATCAGCATTACTATTACCATTATTTTTATTGAATAAGCTATATGCGTGTACAATGATACTTGACCTATCCTTCTTCACTGGGACGTGAGAAAACCTTTCGATGCGGATATAGTCACCAACGTTCACATATATATATTTAAGTACAATAGATACACGCAGACACAAATATCTATATACACATGCACATACGTATACAGTAAAGAAAATATTCAGTTAGTATCACAATTATGCTAATCAGATAAACGCATTAGGATCGAAATATATAACATTTTCATTACTGTGGCACAGAAAATGCCAATGCGTAATAGCGACTTGCATCTATCGTAATAATAGCAGCGGTTCACGATCTATTTAATAAAGTTTAGAAAACATTGTTTGTACAAATAAATCATGAATATTATTTTAATTTCAAAGTGATACTGAATAGAATGACAAAAATTAGCTCAGCGTGAAATATGTAGGTAAATTCTATAAAACGGAAGCGGCTTATTGAAAAGGTAAGATTATAGATATGTTTCATCTCAATACACCACTAATTTTTCAATCGGATGCTGTTTCACTAAACTTAAATTTTATATCTTTTATATGAATATACATTTTTATAATTAAGCAGTTGTGTTACACTATAAAACAGTGCTTGAATTTCAGAAACAATTTTGGGAAAAGATATCTGCGTAGACACCAACATTTTTCCCTATAGGTCAAAGTGGACATAGTAGAAATTAACTATTTTCTGAACGAAGATACACGGAGATATATTTCTAATTAAGACTATTTTTATTGCATTACAGTATTTATTTATTCCAATAAACCAAATGAAATTTGTGTCTGATAATGTAACCCATAATAATCTATACACACATACACTTATACATAAATATATACATAAATCTGCAGGTACTCTATCCAGAATGCAAGCTCATGTTTATACCTGCAATTATTGAGGCAATGGGATATGTAACACACTGCCTCAATGCCAATCAAGAGAGATTAGGCTTCTTAAAACCAGAAAAGAAAATACTGATTCAAGAACTACAGATCCAAGCCATCAATGAGACTCTAAAATCTGTAAAACTTTCATTTAAGTATATATATTAGCATGTCTGGATATGCAAATATATGCATCAGTAGGCATTCATAAAAGAAAACATACAAATCTGCACGTACACATACATGCAAAATTACCCCGTTTATGTTGTTGAAATTCCAATCAAGGAGCCTCATATATAGATTTAGAAGCCGGGATTTAAAATAAAACTGAATAAACTGAATAATTACATACATACGTATACCTATATATACATTCATGTAACCTAAACAGAAAATAAAGCAATATTTATTTTCATACACAGCCCTAATAATAATTTAAATTTTGCACAAAGAATATAATTTCGCGGGACGGGATGAGGCGACATTATCAACTGCAGCATTAAACTTGTATCTCGCAGAATGAACTTGAAAGGATGAAAGGTAAAGCAGACCTTTAAACTCAGAACGTGAAGATGGATGAAATGCCGGTAAGCACTACGACCGATTCTGCCAGCACGTAGTTTTAATCAGAGCCCTAGTCTTATTTTACATTTTTCAAGAAATCTTACGTAGCACTGATTCACTTTCTTCTCAATATGTTCAAAGATGCATTGGCAGGAACAATCATATTTAGACTTCTTATACAAAACTGGAAAGTTCATATCCTTTCGCAATCTTCAAATTCAATAAACCACTTGAAATCGTGGTCTGCAAATCGTTAGCGACATATGGAGACAAAAATCGTATTTTCAACTATGTCTTCTATATCGAATACTTAGTTTTCAAGCGATGGTCGGGGTAACAACATAGATAAACACAAACACATACATCCATATATATATATATATATATATATATATATATATATATATATATATATATATATATATATATATATATATACACACATATACATACACGTATATATGTATATCTATATGTGTACATATATACTTTATTTAAAATACAGAAATACCTATAATATAATATAAAATATTTATATACATAGACAAATGTATATACATATGAATATATATATGCGATATATAGGTTTGGTCTGTTAGCTGGATTCCGGCTCCTCCAAATTCTGTCGGAGTGTGCGGTGTATTTCTCTTGGGTTGGCCTACTTAATGCAAAATAATAAGCGTATATTACTTCTTTATATTCTCCCCGGTTCCATTTAGTTCTATTACATTTTTGATTTTGTGGGCGTTGTGGTGGTGATCTTTGGGGGCTTAATTTGGCACAAATCCCGTTTAAGTGACCTTCCATGTTCGAATTCAGGGATGATATTCTGCCATTTGAAAATGTTTCACTGTCAGGCTGACAGCCTCATGGCAGGCGCGCTTCCAGAATAAACATTCGACAAGTAATTCCTTGTACTGTTTGAAATTTTCTTTTCTTTTTAAGAAAAGTTAAGTTATTACTAAATTTTAATTTTTTTTGAATTTTTATTTATTTATTTTATTTTAATTTTATGTATTTTTTAACCACTAAACTTCATACAGGGGCTGCATTTATCATCATTAGCAGGAGCAGCAGCACCAGTAGTTGTAATAGCAACAGCAATATCACTATCAGCAGCAGCGGCAGTGGTAATAGTAGTAGTAGTAGTAATAGTAGTAGTAGTAGTAGTAGTAGTAGCAGTAGTAGCAGCAGTAGTGGCAGCAGTGGTAGTAATAGTAGCAGCAGTGACAGCAGCAGCAGTGGTAGCAGTAGCTGTAATAGGAGCAACAGCAGCAGCAGCAACAGTAGTAGTAGTAGTAATAGTAGTAGTAGTAGTAGTAGTAGTAGTAGTAGTAGTAGTAGCAGTAGTAGCAGCAGTAGTGGCAGCAGTGGTAGTAATAGTAGCAGCAGTAACAGCAGCAGCAGTGGTAGCAGTAGCTGTAATAGGAGCAACATCAGCAGCAACAGTAGTAGTAGTTGTAGTAGTAGTAGTAGTAGTAGTAGTAGTAGTAGTAGTAGCAGCAGCAGTAGTAGTAGTAGTAGTAGTAGTAGTAGTAGTAGCAGTAGTAGCAGCAGAAGCAGCAGAAGCAGCAGCAGCAGCAGCAGCAACAGTAGTAGTAGTAGCAGCAGAAGCAGCAGCAGCAGTTGCAGTAGTAGTAGTAGTAGTAGTAGTAGTAGTAGTAGTAAACATTTTAGTAGTACGTACGGCTCATGTAATATTTTTTCTTTTTTTGAGTGGGATGGGATCCGATTGCTCAAAAAGAGTTGAAATGTCTACTACCACTAGTTGCAAACAACAGCAACAGTGACCTTGACTTTAAGAAAAATTAAGAAAGAGCCGACTTACTCTGTTCTGTATTATTTGTGAATAGAGAAGTTGTGTTCGACCAGAGAGAGTCTATTATTATTATCATTATTATTATTTTTCCACGTGTATTTCTGTTCTTGCAATAAATGGTATATTTGCATATTTCGGGTAGTCAGGGAGTATTATTATTATTATTACTATTATTATTATTATTATTATTATTATTATTATTATTATTATTATTATTATTATTATTATTATTATTATTATTATTATTATTATTATTATTATTATTATTATTATTATTATAGCAGCATTGTAATTTTACGTATCTGAACATATTTAAACATCGATATTTTCACACAGGGTATAAAGGTATAGAAGGCATATTATTCCTCTTTAGGCAGTTCATCAGTTATGTTAGTTTAAAGGCTATCATCAAGTACCTTTATGTTTGCATATTTTACTGACTCATGTTTGCGTTCCCAGGGTATCACACAGGAATATAGAGATCCGGTCTTAAACCGATTGGATCGGACTGTTTCGTTTCAGACCGCAAATTTACGGTCTTTTTGGCTTAATACCAAAAGATAGGAATAATGAATACGTCAGGTTGTACGAGTTTCAAGCATGTCAAAAGAAACTTTCGTGCTTCTCGTGTCGAAATTGGTATCAGCTCTCAAGTTACCCCCCTTACAACGCCCTCCAAAATCCTATGTTTTTAACTATTTTGGTAATGCATTGTGACCACTCTTTCACAGAAATTTCAAGAATTTTACATCGTCTGTCAATGAAAATAAAATCACGAATTTGCTGCAGCTTCGTTAGAGTAACGCATTATATATATATATATATATATATATATATATATATATATATATATATATATATATATGCCCGCAGTGTGATGTGACTGGTTTAGATGAGCCGGTCGCTATACTCAACTGTATCATATCCCTAAGCAACCTGCAGATCTCTGTAATTTCTGACAGCCTCCTGCACCACTGTGACATGTTACCACTGCTCAAATTGCTGCCATGTAAAGGGCAGAATCGTTACAACACCGGAAAATATGCTTAGTGGCATTTCTTGATTATACGTCCTCAGTTCAAATGCTACTGGAGATGACTTGTTCTTACATCCATTTATGTCCGATCAAATAAATTTCAGTCGAGCACTGGGGATCGATGTAATTTACTATACCCTTCCCCCAAACACTCAGGAGTGATCCTATATTAGAACAGAGTATTGCTGCAATGGGCAAGAATTCAGATAGAGGAAGAAACCATCTACTAATATACGCATTTGGAACAATATATGTGAGCAAATTAAAACCGTTAAACCAGTTTTGCTTTACTTTCTGTGCGTGATTATGTATGTAAAAATTTTCTCACGCACACACACACGCACATACATATATAAATATATATATTATGGAGAGAGGAGGGAGAGGGAAAGGGAGAGAAAGATTAAGGGTTGAAAGGAAATGAGAACGGTACACAACTGATTAAATTCTAAGTATTAAGAAACTGTTGTTGATGTTACAAAATGCGATAAAATTATTCTGGTAGCGGATATATATTAGAGTAAGATTTAAACGAGAAGAGAATTCTTAGTCAGATTATCATGTAGGAAAATGAAATATTTTTGTGTTGATGCTATACGCATTGTTCACGATGTATTCGACTTTGGATTATTGATCATAATTATGTAATCTCGACATATGTCTGTATTCATTTCATAATTTTCGATTGAAAACAGAATGATGATATTATATATATTTCTTCATACAAAGATATATTATATTTGAGGAATATTGAGTATGCAAAAGAGATTTTCTAGAGAACAATACTAAGGATTGATAAGTGAGACTGTATCACATACCATACAAATGCATTTCAATATACACGTATAAGTTTGCATAAATATGTACTTCCCTCTAGCTCTCTTTCTCTCTCTCTCTCTCTCTCTCTCTCTCTCTCTCTCTCTATCTCTCTCTATCTCTCTATCTCTCTCTCTCTCTCTCTCTCTCTCTCCACACACACACACATAAATATAATATATTTTCATATGTGAGTATATATGTATATACGTACATATATATGTATGTGTATGCATGTGTCTCATGTGTGCTTCTCGTATCATTGAATCCAGTACAACCTGAATAATTGGTAACAAAGCCAACACCATCACTAGACTTGTATCTTGAGGATAGTTGCTAGAAAACCAGCGATACTGAAAAAAAGATCTGGTAAGATCGAAACGAATCTAGTGTAGGTTAAATGACTATCTAGCAGTAGTATGGACCGTCAGAAAGTTTTGGTTGCTTTTGGCCTGAAGGAAGACCAATGGAAGTGAGCTACTCTTGAGCTTTATTAAAGCATGTCATTAGGAGAAGGTCAGTATGTTATACAGCTGAATATGCAAGGAATAGTGCAGAATATTTTTGAAATCATTTGGTTGCAATTCAGCTCATGTCGTTCCCATATTGCAGAATCTACCACACACATCAAACTAGATATGTCGCTGGATCTTATAAGGGAGTAATTGTCTTATCATGCGAGCCTTATTAGACTTCAAATGTTAGGCTGTTTAATCACTATAGTGGGGAAATATCCGATATATATATATATATATATATATATATATATATATATATGCGAGTAAAAATAAATACAAAAAAAGGGGGTTGTGTATGATTGTGTATAGAGGAATATATTATTTTGTTTAAAAGAGTTCCAACACTGTCTGTTTTTTTATGTTTTATTTATATTCCTGAAAAACCAATGTGGGATATAGAATATGGAATATACAATATATAATATAATAAACAATATATAATATAAAATAAAAATGGATGGTACTATGAAATAAAGTATTGAATGTCTTATTGAATATATGGAATATGTCTTATCGAATAGATGAACTACTGAGTGTTCAATATAAAGGATTAAATATATAAATATATAAAGGCGAACATGTATTTTCTATACCTTGTGGTATTTCATCATGGCCGGTATGACAGACTTTAACAGACTATATATACACTACACACGCACACACACAAACACACAGACACACAGACACACAGACATACACACACACACACACACATACACACACACACACACACACACACACACACACACACACACACACACACACACACACACATATATATATATATATATATATATATATATATATATATATATATATATATCAGGAGCAGATATTCAGGATTGAATATCAATAAAGATATTAATATTGCTGTGATTATTGAAAGCGTTATAAATAGTGATAACTACAACATTAATATAGGTGGCCTAAAATACCATTGTATAGCTATCATAAGGACGCACACATACTTCTACCTGACAGATATCACAGCTCAAACCTTAGATTAAACTAACAAGATAAATTAAAATAATAACAGAATGAACACTGCTCGGGCGAATCGGATCGAAAAATATTTCTAACGTACCTATATATATATATATATATATATATATATATATATATATATATATATATATATATATATATATATATATACACCTTTAGTTTTCGGAATTCGTATTCACGTGCACTGGTTTCTCGTTTGATACAACTATCTTACTTTCATCAGCACGTATTCATCATTTGAAAAAAATTCCCAATCCGTTTAAATTTGCTGGCGTCCTGAATTGTTTTGTTCAGGACAGCCTCAATGTGAAAAAATGCTAATCAAGGGCATATAATCAGGATTGAATATTTATATAGATATTAATATTGTTTTATTATCGAAGGCATAAATAAATAGTTAATAATACGAGCAACATTAATATAGGTGATTGCATGCTTAAAATAGCAATATACATATATACCTATATATATTGTAAACGATGTCCCAGTATAGTCAAAATTTAATGACAAATAAATCTTAAATAATAAAAGCAAAAAATCACAAAATAATTTGCAGGCACATATGTGTGTGTAACTGTGTGCTTATGTGTATGGAAAAGAGGAGAATGAGAGAACAAATAAATCTGAGAGTTACATATTTCACTTTCGGTTTCCTCACTATTTTGACAATGCATCAATCACTGTTATATATTACAACATATGTGAATTCGTGTTTCAAATTTTTTTATCATATTATTTCATCAAAATTGTCGAATTTCGGTTTATGCGGAAACGCAAACCACATTGAGTAACTTTATAATCAATTTTACTTATCATTTATTTTTATGTATACGTTACTTATTTTAAGGTGCGTAAATTAAAACTGTCATTCCTTACAGTGGTATGCTTTGTTAGCAATATATATGACAATATTGCTATTTATATTATTGAAATATAATGAATTATGTCAATGGTAAAATCAAATATATTTAACATTATGTTATCGTGGTTTTCATGCTGATATAGCATATCTATGTTGTTATAATAATATATTCAGTATATTCTACACTAGAAAATTTTAATCCATCTAAAAATACGTGAACTGAAAGGATGTATTGCTTATTCATGCGACAACCTCATTTATTTGTCTCTCTATTCTTCATTTGTCTGCCTGCGTATGTATGCATCACTCGAGCTGGCTAGCTAGGTAGCTATATCTATCATACTATCTCCTTAACTATCTTTCTCACGCTCTCTCATTCACCCCCCCCCTCACGATCTCACGATGTTATTTTAGCTTGTGTATGTCTTTTTCTCACTCTACCTCTGTTCTATGTTGTACTCTTTCACTAGATTTCTTTCACCTCATTTTGCTGCTCTGTCTTAGGATACTTTTCTATCGCTCTTTTGCACTTTTCTCTCTCCCATCATAGTTCTCTTGCACTCATCACTGGCTCTGTTTCTCACTACATCTCTGTGACATGCTACCTGATTTTACTGGTGTTCTACACAGCTCGTTTGCCATTGTTCTAAGTCTACCGTTTCTAAGCGCCGACACCCTGAGGATTCGCGAACGAAATTTAAGAGATGAAATTGGTTTGTCCTTTCACTCAATTATCCTTGAAATCTTTCTCCATTATTATGGATCTTTGTCTAGTCAATCCTGTCTGCCCCCCCCCCTCTCTCTCTCTCTCTCTCTCTCTCTCTCTCTCCTCTTTCTCTCTCTCTCTCTCTATCTCTCTCTCTCCATATGTAAACACACACATGCACATATACACTAAAGACGAAACATGACATCCATCTCGTCACGGTGATCTACGAAAATCTATCTTTGTTGCCTTTTCCTTTAATCTTACTATTGATGGTGCATCATGACCTACACTCCAGGCCCGGTACACAATAGAGCAACATCCATCAAACATTCAATTGTATATTTACGAAAATAATACATAAATCTGTTTAAAATTCCTTATACACACAAAGAATATTATACATGTATTTACTTAGAAACACTTAGCAATGAAATTCTGCAGTTATTAATCAAGCCACCGTCCGCTAGCAATCGACACTAGCCCAGAGCAAATTTCCGAAATCCGTTGCATTCCTCGTTATTTCTTTACATCTTTAGTAAATATTAGCAATTCTGAAAATTTTAAATAAATATAAACTACAAGCACAAAAATAGATAAATGCATAATAAACCAAATCTTGGTTTAATATTTGTGAATGCTAGCATGAAGGAAAATTTAATATTTATCTATGTATATGTGTGTGTGTCTTTGTGTCTATCTTTGTCCTTGACCACCGGTGTTGCTGCGTTGACTTCCCCGTACCTTAGAAGTTCTACAAAAGTGATCGGTAGAAGTAACAGGCTAAAAATGGGCTTGAGTCAATCTCACTTGACTAAACTTTCTCTCACATGGTGTCCCAGCATGGCCGCAGCTAGATTAGATGGCTGGAAGTAGTAAAAGGTAAAAGATAAAAAAAATATATTCGTGTGGTAACCAAACTATCATTGATTTCACTTTCAGAAAGATATACCTCAACAAATTCGCAGGTGTTTACACCTGGATTGCAAAAAGGAACACTTTCGTTATATTTTGCTTTTTCTTTATTTCCATTAAATAAGAAAGCAGCTGAGACTCAGAAGGAGGTATGTGGCGTTTGCGGGGTTGATTGCTTAAGAGAACGTACATGAATCTCCTGGGTCAACTTTGTGAGAGACAGCAACAAGAATTGACTAATAATAATGTCTGTAAATTTATTTGAGTGGTCGAATACCATTGAAACAAACGAATCGTGTGAAGTTATTTATTAATAAATATAAAAGAACGATACTATTTCTAAGAATAATATGATCCGTGGCCGCGAGAAGGAACACGTACAGGCAAATTAATGAATTATATATAAGATATATAAATATCTTTATATATACTAGGGTACTTACTGTACGGTTGAAGCCATATCTGAGAGGGACATTATGAACAGTAGTGGTCCCAGAACAGTGCCTTGTAGAACATCACTCATTGTCATTGGAGGCGGCCCCATTGGTTACTACTACTGCTTGACATCTATCTTTCAGAACGTCATGTAGCCATTCTCCAAGTTTCCCGACTATGACGAGATCACGCACTTAGTGCCATATCATTCTGGTTGAGTAGCTCTTTCAACAACCAGGCATAGTGCTGTAACAGCTGAGTTAGGCAGTTTCTTCCTAGTCGGAAAACATGTTGGATGTAAGTCAGCAAGTTATTTTCCTCAAGGAAAGTGATTAGTTTTCTTCTGACTATTCGTTCCATGACCTTGCTGATGTGATAGATCAGAGAGATAGGAGTTTAGTTTTCGCCTTTTGCTTGTTTGAAATTTTGACAGTTGCAAGGAAGCACTGGATGAGAAACTGTGGTGGTCTTGCTAGGACTTGCTTACATGATTTTCGAAGGACTGCTGGGAATCCATTAGGGGCAGTAGCCGAGTTCGAGTTCATCTCATCTATAGCCCTTATTACATCGTCTTCTTTATATTGATGTAATCAATCATCACTGACCCTTTTTTATATATGTTGTGACGAAAACGTCAGCTGGATTGCTGACTTTCCAGTGTCCTAGAGTGTAGTGAAGACACTTTTGAATTGGTTATTTAGTGTTCCACTTATCCTCATTGGGTTTTCTTTGAGTGAAGCATCTTTTTCGTGGAGTGGTCCTACCCTGCAGTGCACTGAGGCTGTATCTTTGGAAAACCTGTACGTAGTAACATGGGGTTAGAATTTTTATTGTCTTTAGCCCAGGCTTCTTTATCTACTTTCATGGGTGAGTTCCAGATATTTTTCAATTTCCAGCAGCTTTATCTTCAGGTGGGATATTTTACTGCTTTCAATGTTTCTGTTTAGGTGATCTGAATTTTTTGTACACCGTCTCGTAAGAACTTTCCTCTCCCTTCGGATTTTGTTCATGTTTGGACTGGCCTTTCACTCCGGGACACATTTGTAGCATTTGGCTTGCATTACAGACTTGAATTGATGAAGTTTCATGTCGATGTCCATTGAGGAGAGATATTTAGGCCAGTTTTGTTTGAGGTTCTTTTCTCATTTTGTTTCCAGTTTGCATTATGGAATTTCAAACTTGAAAGATTTTGAGAAATTTTTGTATGTTGGATATCCATGGTTTCCTTTGGTCTGTACATGATCAGCTCCACCATATTCTGATCGATATTATTTGTGAAGCAGAGGTCCAGTATATTATCTGCCATATGTTGGCTGGAGTATTATATGTTCCATGTACAAAGTGTTCATAAGGTTCAGGAGGGACTTCACCTGTCTTTGTTAGTAACGCGCTATTTCTGGGACAGAAGGGCCCTCAGGCCATCCGACATTTCCCATAAGAAGCACATTTATGTATTGTTCTAATTTAACTAGAACTTCTATTTTTAGAAGGCAGTCTTTAAACTTGATTCGGAGAATCTGGAGGACGATATATAGTACATATAATTATATCGAGTTATCTTATATGTACAATTAGTGAATCAAATACTGAATTTGAGTGTGAGAACAAGAAATGTGGTATGAGATCTTATCGGATTTACATAGCAACTCTACCATCGCTCCTCTCTATTCTGTCGTTCTGTAATACAACATACTGTGGTATGCGTATTTCTGCATTTGCTATATCTGGATCTAGGTTTGTTTCCGTAAGTGCTATGCATAAGGCTTGATTTCATGCAACAAGGTCGCTCACTATTTATCTTTACTTAAGGACATGCATCTCCGTGTATCAATATTATCATATATTGATACATATATTTGTACATATATAGATATCGTAAATATATATATATATATATATATATATATATATATATATATATATATATATATATATATATATATATATATATATATATATATATATATATATATATATATATATATATATACATATATATATATATATATATATATATATATATATATACTTTATTTAAAAGCAGCAGAAATATAACAAAATACTGTTACTCTGAGTTTCACATTCCCGTTCATCGGACAGTTTTCTAACAAAACTGTCCGATGAACGGGAACGTGAAACTCAGAGTAACAGTCTTTTGTTATATTTCTGCTGCTTTTAAATAAAGCATATTACTCTACCTCTGGTATTTGAGTACTCTTTTTTCCACCTTGTTGCACATTTCATGTGCTTACTCCGGTATATATATATATATATATATATATATATATATATATATATATATATATATATATATATATATATATATATATATATATATATATATATATATATATGTACGAGGTGTGTGTGACCAGTTTTGGGCCACACCTAGAAACGGGGCTGCTAATTAGCTGAAAAAAAATTTCCTAGTAACTACGGTCTTTTCGGATTATTCTTGCGCATTTCACGATTCTGACATTTTAATTTTTTTGTTGCACATTTTTGATTAAACAAGTGTTGAGGTTACAAGGGAGATGGAGAAAATTGAGTACCTTCATTTGAAAGGCATGACTCTATCAGAAATCCATGAAGTTAATGTGAGAACATTATCAGACAATGCTCCTTTATATGCAATAGTCAATGGTGGGTAAATGAATTCAAGTGTGGCAGGGAGAGTGTGGAAGATGATTCCAAACAAGGGAGTCCTTCAACTGTACAACTGGAGACTGTGGTCAGCCATCGAGGAGGAACATGTTGAAAAATAAATCATCATATGTACACACACACACACACACACACACACGCACGCACACACACACACACACACACACACACACACACATACATACATATATATATATATATATATATATATATATATATATATATATATATAATTACTATTCTGAGACGATTATAAATTTATTATCAAATCAAAAACGCACTGGAGTTTCGTCATCTTAATTTACAATATAATTGAAAGTTTATCACTGTGCATGAAGGAATTATTGCTTATACGTGCATGAATGCTTTATTCAAATAGATATTTTTTGGGGTTTCTATATATGTGTAAATCTATGTCTGCGCAATTAGTGACCTATGAAATAAGGGCATATACATTTTTCTCTGAATTCCTCTATCACAACATTCTTTAATATGCATGATTTTCCAAACGTTAATATGCAATGAATTTTAGAAGAGCTTATATGGGCATATGTGAATCTGATAGGTTTGCACAATACTCTTAGCGGTATGTCGACAGAAAATAAGCGCTGTGTTCTGTTTCCTCCGGTATTCACTTTGCCTTTCATTAATCAAGGCTCCATAAAGTGCTTTGCAAATATTGGAGTCAATTTTATCGACAAATTATATACTCTCAAAATTGTTGTCCTAGTGCTTAGCGTAGGAGGTAAGAAACCTAGACTTTTGCCTATTGTATGATGCTATAAATATATAAAAATTATTTTTTTGCATAATTACAAGGTGAATAAAATTTGCAATTGTCTCCAAATGATTTATATTGAAAGTAAAACATCACTTTATTTCAAGGAAAGTAAAAGCGATGTCCAAAATTATAAAATGTAAACATCTAAATGAATATTGTATTAATACTACGGATGTATATTTACCAATTTCATAAACATATAGGCGTAGGAGTGGCTGTGTGGTAAGTAGCTTGCTTACCAACCACATGGTCCCGGGTTCAGTCCCACTGCGTGGCATCTTGGGCAAGTGTCTTCTACTATAGCCTCGGGCCGACCAAAGCCTTGTGAGTGGATTTGGTAGACGGAAACTGAAAGAAGCCCGTCGTATATATGTATATATATGTATGTATGTGTTTGTGTGTCTGTGTTTGCCCCCCCCCCCAACATCGCTTGACAACCGATGCTGGTGTGTTTATGTCCCCGTAACTTAGCGGTTCGGCAAAAGAGACCGATAGAATAAGTACTAGGCTTCTAAAGAATATGTCCTGGGGTCGATTTGCTCGACTAAAGGCGGTGCTCCAGCATGGCCGCAGTTAAAAGACTGAAACAAGTAAAAGAGTAAAAGAGTATCTACATATATTTCATGCTCTAACTCGAGGCTTATATAATGCTCAATTTCCTATTTATAATCATTAATATACTTCATCTTCCTATTTCTCTTAGATGCTTTCTAAGGCGATTCTTTCCATAGTGTGTTGCATTAAATTTCTGCTAGAACGTAAGGAGAAATACGGTATAAATATTTACGCGAAATGGGAAATGTGTTAGATGGGAAGACAGAACTTTTTGATATGTGTTGCTATGTCGCTTTCTGTGTCCTAGACAAACTTCCAACGAATGAACAATATATTTTCAACTGAAGCTCATAAAATAAATACAAATTACATACTAGCTAAATCAGTCGACTGTATCCAAGCATAAACTGTGTTAGAAATCAATATCATATATTCACTAGATATTATAAGTGATTGTCAAATGGTTAGTGGAATATTATATTTCGTCGCAACAATTTACGAATTGATGAAGTAACTCTATCAATTTGAACGATTATGAATTATCGTTGCAAACATATTCATTCACGGATTTTCGAAATCTAGTTGACTCATTTGCTATTATTACATTTGGTATATTACTTTATATTACTTTAATGATGTATTAATTACGATGGATATCTGTGCTCTTGTATAGCATTACGTGTTTACACTATTCTATCAATTACTTGCACATTATTTGTATGTAAGTTTGTATATGTGTCCCTAACAATATTCATAAATATTCTTTCCTTGTTTTGAGGACAATGTCCCACTAGAAATTAACATAATACTTAATGCCTACAAAACCCTTATTTCTTTTGAAAACAAACTCTAGTGACGGACCAGTCACCATAATAATAACCATAGCAATCTATTCGATAGCCATGGGATCATCTGATTCAGCTCAGGTCACTGACTTAGTTGGGCTATATATACTACATTAGCTCCATATACATTTCCCTAATATCAAGGGAGGCATATACAGGAACGGCGTTTTACTAGCTACCAAAAGCATAAATAAATCCTCCTTAGAAAGAACTAGAAAAGATCTACATAGATTCTTCTATAACCTAAAGGTATCTATCACATTCGAAAACGCCCACAAAACCGCTAACTTTCTTGATACAACTCTAAACTTATCAACCTCCCAATACTCCCCTTACCACAAACCGAACCAATATCTTAAATACGTTAACATCCACTCCAATCATTACAAATCCACTTTCGATAACATAATTAAGGGCATCTCAACCCGCATACCCAACCTCTCTTTCACTGTGGACATTTCAAGAATCATGTAACATATAATTAAGCACTCTCCGCTAGCGGCTTTTCCCAACAAATAGAGTACCTCCATAACACCAGGCTCAGGCAATACATATCTCAAATCACATCTCAAACACGCACCAACCATCACAATTGCAACCAACCATACACTCATCGATGGAACCCCGGAAGGTCTTACACCTGGACACCCTAGACTACAAACACGTTCATTTGACACTAGGTCAAAAACGAAAACAACTAAAGCAGCTAACATCAACAGGCCTCACCACTCACATACATTCTCCAAAACTATAGATAGCATTTCTTTATCTAAAAACTTAGATAGCACTACTCCCAGGCCCACTAAAAAGTAGCGGACGCTCTGTTCTGTGGTATACATCCCTATTCTCACTTAACGTTAAGAACTTAGCTAAATCATTCTCTAAAATACTAGACTCTTACTTCCCCCGGCAACATAAATATCATTCTATCTTTAATCGATCCACCCTGAAACTATCTTATTCCACCCCATCCAACTTCGAATCTATTGTAGCAGCCTCTAATAAGCAAAAGCTTTCTCTTTACTATAAAAGCTCACATAATCACAACTCTAGTCATTCGAACACTCAACACTCACACAGCTCCAGCACAGATAACCTTACATTAGACCACAACCATCACCCAACCCATCCTACGGATACTGCCCGGCACACCACCACAATCTCTACCACCCTTACTAATAGTACAATTAACAACAACAATAGTAATAATAACAATGATGGTAATGATAACGTTAATAATACTAACAATCTAGAATTGTCTACACCTTCTCTAACCTCTCCTCTGACGATATTAACTCCTCTATTCCTGAACACATTCCCCAAAGTTCACCTAATTGTAATTGCCGACCTGCAACAATCTGCCCGTTACAAACCCATTGCAGAAGATATAATGTAATTTACAAATGCACTGTCCTTAATCTATTACACAACTCTACAGTCATATACATAGGATCAACCAAAAATCTTAAGCAACGATATGCTGCTCCCCTACCATTCTTTTAGATACAATA
>NC_142928.1:50030933-50035933 GCF_046866305.1 Octopus bimaculoides
ATATATATATATATATATATTGGTATATTTGGGAATGGAAATATTTTTTTAAATAATTAACTACACGCATTATATACTTGGTCTTCAGTTTAGCTTTGTTACTATTGTTATTTTAGTGTCCTTTGTGTGATTTTTTTTTTGTGACACATCCTGTGATCTCTTCAACGACTGTCCGTCATTCATGTACTGTCTCCTCCTGTACTGCTTATTCCACTCTGTCTTTCTGTTGTGCGTACCCTTATCTGTGCATGCGTTTCCGTTTGTGTCTGTGCGTGAGCTTAGTGCGTGAGCTAGTGCATGAGCTAGTGCATGAGCTAGTGCGTGCGCTCGTATCTATGTATTTATATCTGCTTTGTGCACGTATATAAGGATTTGCTTATTACATGATTTGTAATATTTATTTAGAATTTATTCGTTTATTTTCTTATTTATTTGCTCATTTTCACATTCCATCTTTAGTATGCGTGTCTTGTGTGTCTATATGGGTTATGTATTATGCTGTTTGTATCGGTGTCTTTTTTCCTTTCTATCATTCTACCTTTTATCGTCAGGCTGCGTAGTGTGCTAGAGTGGATGGCGTTATGGTATTCATGTTTTCTCTTGTGGTTCAGTCCGTCTATTACTATGTGAGTAGCCTATGTATTATATCCTTTCTATGAATTGATATCGACGCATTAAGCAGAGCTCACAGGATGCGTGACGAAATATTTACGCCATTGGATACTAAAATACGAAGAATAATTATACTGAAGTCAGTACTAAGTATATAGTGCGTGTGGTTAATTGTTATAATATATGACCAAACTTGAATCTAGCAATATCGCTCTACGAAATAACTAATTTGAAGACTGTGTTTTGAAATGTTCAAATCTAAATAACAACTTATTTGGACAAGGAGTTCAAGTTATTACTTATTGATAGTTGAAAATTAGCTGATATTGAGCGTTGTAACGTTGCTAAAACATCAAATGTATTTTAAAAATATATTTATAAATGTTTATCGGAAGAAGATAGAATAAAAACAAATGTAACTTATCATGAGGGGTTTAATATACGAACAATTAGATTGAGAAATATAAATAAAGAAGAGAAGAAAATTTTGCTTATATTATACTACGAAAATGTTTTGCAGAAGTAATACAGAGAAATATTATAATATTGGTATTATTTAAGATTAGATGAGTTAGGATATAATTTCCGGTGTTCCAAGAAGAAATATTAGGTATGTAAAAACTATTAGTGGTATAAAAGAAGAATATTGTTCTTACTTAGAAGATAGGAGAAAAATTAAAAAGCGGTGTTGCAGCTTTTTATTTTTTTGTCGAAATATGAGTAACTAGTAATCTCCCTTTTTTCATATGTTTAAGCATGTCATTTTTTATTGTAATGCTAAAATATCATGTGTTTTACTAGATAAATATGTTTATAAAGTTTACGGATAATATGGATATATATATATATATATATATATATATATATATATATATATATATATATATATATATATATATATATATATATATATATGATAGATCGCTAACCACTACACATATTTTTCTCCTCTGCTTGTTTCTCTCCTTGTTTCTTTCTGTGTTCCTTTTTGTGGAAGAGCGTAGGCTCGAAACGTTAAAGACTTCTTCAATTCCCCAGCGTTATACTAATACATATGTTTGTTTTCTACACCACCTGTCTTCGTCTTTTTTTTGTGAATTCTTCTTTCATATATATATATATATATATATATATATATATATATATATATATGCACGTGTAAGAAATAATGTTACTGAGAAACATGCCGATGTTATAGAAAACAGGATATATACATATATATATATATATATGATAAGAAGCATTATGTTCAACTGAATAGGTTGTGTGTTCATACAAAAAGTAATATGGTATTGTAATTTTATGCGATGCGTTTTATATTATATAATATAGTCAAATAATGTTGGAAAACAAATACATAATTATATAAATTTAGAAAAAGTGTGTTTATGTGCGAGCAAATATTGGTAATAATTTTCTGATTTATCATTTAAAAGATTATTCTTAGAGAACTGGATATGGTACGTTTCACCTAGGCAGAGCGAATGTCTTGGTTGGTGGTTTATAGAATAACGCATTATTTAGAACTTTCCATCTAATTTTAAATGTTTTAATACTATCTTTGAGTTTCCAGATAATGTTGCTCTACGCTAATGGAAATGTTTGCCGTCAGGTTCTATTGTGGCTCAGTATACTAGATCTTTGTGTTTAGAGTAATAGTTGAATTTACAATTTGCCTTAACTCTATAGCCACATAAAACATTTAGATCATTATTTTATGTGATGGTATTAACGCTCATATAAAATTGGTGTCAGTTTTAAATGTGTTTTCCTAGTTGGAGTGAGAATGTATCTATCTATTTTTGTAATACTCTTCAAATTTAATATTATTGAAAGATTATGTCTAAAGAAGTTTTTAGTGACGAAACAACTCTACGTGTATACATGTTCTCATACACACGTATGTTTTACATATGTTTGCTGCTAATTTAATGGCTTCACTCATTTTTTAACAATTAAAGATAATTTTGCTGTTTCGTTCTGGAATTTTATTTATTTATGTTTATTTTTGTCGTTTGGTAGCGACTGGGCTCACAATTCTTTTCTCCACAAACGATGTTTTGCATTTGGTTACGGCTAATTTGATTATGTACGATATCACAACCACCTAACAGTGAAAAACACAACATATGTCTTTCTGCATGTAGGTGCTTTTTCAGAAATAGATATGCATATTCCTTTTCTTATATAGTGTGTTTGTGAATTTATATGCATAAAAACGCACATATTCATACACACACTCATATGTTTGTTTGCATGTATGCATGTCTGTGTTTGAGTAGCTGTTTGCATATATGCATAGGCTTACATGCACCTGTATCTGTGTTAGTAACAACAAAATTTGTATCAGTAAATTTCCGAAAGCACGCCATCACAAGTGTCATTTGAGATCACTGCGACAAAATAGCATTTTTCGCTATAAACGCGATTCGTTTATGCCAGAATATATTGAGGTGTAATAGGACGGTTACACTATGGGTCATGTTATTTGCACATTCTCATTAGTTTTAATTCTTGCCACCGTTGATTTCGCTTTCTTTTTCCTCCATATCCTATGTATTTTATTTTAAAATAGAATACGCGTTTATCCAGTTAATGTTTTTGAGGTGAATATTTGCTCGGTATATTTTGGTCTTAAAATGCTCAACTCATTGGTAGGGCATACTTTCACGGTTTTAGGTAAGATCTTATTTTGACGCTTCTTTTCACTGTCAGTGATAATATGTCTTCCACTGTTAATTTTAACAATAGAGATACCAATGTTTTAAGCAGAAATGATTCTAACATTTCTACCTCTTCAATAGACTACGTTGTGTTACGCATGTGTTAGCGATAACTGTTTAATGTTTAAACAGAAGTTTGTATCAAATTGACAAAGAAAGGGAGTGTCATGCACGTTTCGTTCTTTTCAATTTTAAGGCTTCGTAACATTGGAGCAGCTGTCGTGTATGCCATAGTCTATACGAATTGCCATAAGAAAACACCACTGTTAAGATTTCTACATCTGATTTGAAATTTGAATAATACATCTTATTCTCTCAATTGGTTTTCTGAAAGGAGAATGCTTGCTGCTTTTAGATTCTGTGACAGTACTTTTCGGATGCGGCTACACTGAAAAATGAAACATCATATGTATACATCAAAGCCAGAAGGACAACCTCTATTTCATAATAACGAAGATATATCAATCAGCAACTTGATTTCAATTAAACATCGAAAGACGTTCTCATTTGTGACTTCGAAAATCAGAATGGTTACTCTCGTATACCTAATCATACTAACATCACTATCAGCATTCATTGCATTTGTCTTATCAATTCTGAAAATTTTAACTCTTCTATCCCCAAATTTTTTCATATCACCATACTATTTATTATGTCTTCTACTTATTGTAACTACTTCATTTTGCTATTTGTTTTATCTTCTATCTCCAAAATATTGTCGTTTACTTTTGTCTAAAGTGGTGTTCTATATTTGTTTGTAGACTCTTTTACAGCTTGTTGTATAAGTCATCTATATAAAGTCATCTATATAAAGTCATCTATATAAGTGTATGCTGGTCAGTTTTCATACGGATCTGAAGTGTGAAAAAAGTTATTGTGATTTGTGAAGCTTTCCCTTCAAATTATATTTACTTTTTATGTTAAAAAATATTTAATTCTTAATTATTTCTAATGAGATTTTGTTTATGTTTTAGTATATTCCTTTTCCGAAAATCTCAATACAAAATATCTTAGTATGCAAACTTTCTTACGCAGCTCTAAATGATGGTAAAAAAAAATATATATTTCTTCTGTCTGTTAAGCTTCGAAAATATGTTGCAGTATTATTAGTATTACTCTATATTTTTACTTATTCATTTCAATCGAAATGTTAAGCATTAATATTAACAAACACACACAGACACACTCACAAACCCCCACACACAAACCCACACACACAAACACACACACACACACATACACACACGCACAAACACACACACACATCGAAATTCACTCATGCATCCACAAATGAGGAACATCGAAATTCACTCATGCATCCACAAACACCCTCCAAGCTTTCTTATCATTTATAAACTCTCTTGTCTCTCACTCCAACAACTCTAACCAGCAAAGCTTTCCCCACTCCATCCATTTACACAAACCGAGGTCTACCTATTGTTCTGCTGCCTCTTCATGTGGCCTAACCTCCCTATCATTCGCCTATTCAATTTGGTTACTAGTTTTTCTCTTATTCCTGCTCGATTTTGCACCTCCTCATTCCTCATACGTATGCATATCTAAGCATATGTATATCTAAAATAGAAATGCCTTTTACACTTCAAAATAAAAGTAACCATATCAATGTTTTCACTGGCGACATACGAAGTTTTGGATCATATACTG
>NC_142928.1:50040933-50100933 GCF_046866305.1 Octopus bimaculoides
CCAACTCTCTCTCTCTCTCTCTCTCTCTCTCTCTCTCTGTATATATATATATATATATATATATATATATATATATATATATGCAGAGAGAGATAGGGAGGTAGATACATACATACATATATCTATATCTATATATATATCTATATATATATATATATATATATATATATATATATATATATGTATCTGTGTATGTATCTGTGTATGTATATATATATATATATATATATATATATATATATATATATATATATATATATATATATATATATAAGTGTATTATTAGCATTTATACAACACATATCCGCTAGAAACTCGACAAACAATTAAATATGGAGAAGAAAAGATATTAAAAGTTTTAAAAGAATTGAATCCATACATATGATCTTTTTGATCGGTAATATTAATTTGTAAATGACATGATAAAACATTAGAATTTAATTTTATTATAATTGAATTAATTACATGTTACTGTTCTCCCTAGTGCGAAAAAGGAATACATAAAAAAAAAATAACGGTAGCCGCATCAGTTTTAGCTCATACACAACTTGACTCAACAACACTATGTTAGCATGTTTTTATCTTTCATAAGGATATTATGTATATCCGAATATGTTATGTGGCATTCATTCCATCTAGTTTTATGTAACAATATAACATTTTGCTGATGTATTTTTATTGATGTATGCTTTTTTCGCACTGAGAAGGACAGTAATATGTAATTAATTCAATTATAACTAAATTGATTTCTTTTTTTTTTTTTTTTTTTTACCACGCTATTTACAAGCTAATATTACCGTTAGAAACGATCGTATGCATGGATTAAGCTCTTTTGAAACGTTTAACACCTTTTCTTTTCCACCTTTAATTATTCGTTGATTTTCTACACGATATGTGTTCTATAAATGCGCATAAGACTTCTTATACTTCTAGCATTTCATATTCCCAAAATTCTTACCACAGTAGGCTGCCAATGTAACATGAATAATCTTCATTTGAAATGGACCATTGGAATCCCGCAAAGTTAAGTATGAAATGTAACTCAACCATTTCTCATATATATATATATATATATATATATATATATATATATATATATATATATATATATATATATATATATATATATATATATATATATATATATATATATATATATATATATATATATATATATATATATATATATATATATATATATATATATATATATATATATATATATATATATATATATATATATATATATATATATATATATATATATATATATGTATATATATATATATATATATATATATATATATATATATATATATTATATATGCATGTATATGAATAATGTATGCACGTATGTATATATGTATTTATGCATAATCAGATTATGAGAAGAACCCAATATGCTGAATAATTTTGTTCAGTAAATGCATAGAATTGACTAACATATTTGCCGACTGGAAAAAAATCACCTAATTTTCATTCATTAATTGTAATTGCGTACCTTTATGTCACTTGTCAACTCTATTGAAGGGCTTGTACCCATTTCTCAAGTAATTTTGTCATAGAAATGTAAATGTTGCTGCTAAAACAACGCGTAGACTTATCCTTGGATTTCAGATTTTATCTACTTAAACATCAATTACAAGCGAGGGATGAATCCAAATCATTGAAAGCAGATAATGTGAATGCATTTAATAAGGATAATGTCGTAAGAATTCTAATACGCATGTAATAGCATAAAATATTGCTTAACTCAAATATATAATTTAATGGTTTAACCCATGGGTACATACTAAACTTGCGATGTAAGATAAGGATTTCAGTTGGACTATATCGAATTATAAAACATCAGTCAATCGTATTATCTTCGTTAATGGAAGTCATTAGTAAATCACACTTGAACGGTAAAAATCTTTCGATAATTTGATACAATGCTTACGATACAAAGAGAAAAACGTAAAAAAACAACCCACGCCCAGTTATAGTTTTATGCTTCTATGTCTGCATGAATAATATGTCCGTGCGCGCGCGTGTGTATATACATATCTATATATTTGTTTATTTATCTATTCATTCATGATAAATATATATGATATATATGCACACACACACACACACACACATATATCTATATACATACATATATATATATACATACATATATGCATATATACATGAGTTCATGTGTATATCTATCTATATATCGATATCTATTTATGTATCTATGTATGAACGAGTGCCTGTGCTGTAAGACGCTTGCTTCCTAACCACATGTTCCCGGGTTCAGTTCCACAGGTTGGTACCTTCGGCAAGTGCCTTCTACTGTAGCCTGAGGCCAACCAAAACTTAAGAATGGATTGGGTAGACGGAAACTGAAAGAAGACCGTCGTATATACATGTGTGTGCGTATATATATATATATATATATATATATATATATATATATATATACATACGCACACACATGTATATATATATATATATATATATATATATATATATATATATATATATATATATATATATATATATAAATATATATATATATATACATACATATATGTATATATGTATATGTATGTATGTACGTACGTATATATACGTATATTCTTTCAATTGTACTTGTTTCAATCATTTGACTCCGGCCATGCTGGTGCACCACCATTAGTCGAACAAACCGACCCAAAAATTTATTCGCAATTTACAACCGAAAGGCACAAGTTCAATTGTCACTAAAGTCCCTGAGGGTGCTAGTCTGCGCCAGCATTGCTACAAATAAGAGTCAAAGAAACTCTTACCCACGTAACAACAATTATCTAAGGCCTAACGATAGAGATAATCTTCTTACCGCAAGCGAGATGGATTCATAACATCGATGTTTTCAGACTTCATTAATTTATATCAGTGACGTATTACACCATCGCCCAGGTTTAAAAACTTAACTCACCTTGTCACACAACACATCACCATTTTCGGAATCAGGCAAAGTTTTCTATGGTATTCTCTAGAAGATTGACAAGGTGAGTTAAGTTTTTAACACTCGGTGTCACTGAGGAAGATTAATCAAGTCTGAAACCATCGATGATATCACTCCATCTCGTTTCCTGTAAATAGCTTGTCTCTTTGTCAGTCGTTAGATAAGTGCTTTCACGTTGATAAGAATTGTTTTGACTCTTATTTCTCGCAATGCTGGTGCTGACTACCAACCTCAGTGACTTTAGTAACGACTATACTAATATATGTATTATATATGTGTGCGTGTGTGTGTGTGTGTGTTTGTGTGTGTATAAGTATATATAAGTATATATGTATATATATATATATATATATATATATATATATATATATGTGTGTGTGTGTGTGTGTGTGTGTGTGTGTGTGTGTGTGTGTGTGTGTGTGTGTGCGTGTGTGTGTGTGTGTATGTGTATATATGTATATGTATATATATACGTACACACACACTCACACACACACATATATATATAATACAATTTTATAGATATTTTTATTAATTAACAATACTCATAGACAGGCTAGAATCGAGTTCCAAATTTATAATTTGAGTAGAGGCAATAGGAACGGAAAACTAGAGGAACATGACTTACTATCCAGCAGAATATTCAATATATGTGCACTCTTACTTCGACAGTAATAAAGCGACATACATCTCAACTTAATAGAAGTATTAATAACATACAAGCATTTAGACATATACATATTTTTATAAGCCCGCAAATATCTAAAAAGAATTTAAACATTTATAAATGCATAGACATTTTAAAAAATATATAAGTAAAATAAGTACAAAATATAAACATAATAAGATATAAAAACGTCGATATTATATAAAACATAGTGAATTATAATTTCACACGATATAATATAGAGAAATACAAATTTAGAGGTCAGAACACAAGCACATAGAATATTTAAAAACACTTATACATTTAAAAATATATATAAAAAAAAAAAAACATTTATAGATACATAGCCATTTTAAAATAAAAGACGCTGATATGAAATAGGATGTAGTAAATTATAAGTTCATAGGATATGTTATAAGGACTAAACATTTCAAGTTGCAACACAAAGCGTGTGGAAAGTAGAAAGCCAGACATTTTAAAGCCTTAAACGGACATACTATAATTAGAGACAATGTTCTAATGTTAGTGTGTCGCCATGTATAAAAACATTTTTGTGCAGTATGTTGTGCGAGATATGAAGCTAGTTATATAATCTTGTCATCATTCCATGGGATTAATAGGTTCCTAGCAAACACAACATGTTTCCATTCATAAAAAAACTGCAGTCTGACGACATTCACTGAAAGTTATAGGTTGTTTACGGAGGTCACGCAACTGAAACAGCAATGTTCAGAGATGGATGAAGGAACCTCTGGAAGGAGAAACCATTTGCAATACAAATGGCCAACAAGTAGACAAGTTGATTTGCGCAGACAAAAAATTCACAATCTGTAAGCTTATTTCACACCAGGACTGCGGTCACAACACGTAACAAATGATAGCTAAAGATATGGGATACCAGAAAGAGAACGCATAATGAGTGTCTCAACAGCTCACACCACATCTAACGGAGAAAATGATAAAAATCGACCTACTGGAAGCATTGGAAACCATCAAAAACACGTTTCTTTTCTGATTAAACTTGGACGTAACTTTATGACCTCTCCATCAGTACTCAGCCCATTAGATGATGTCAAAAGCCTTTCCAAAAAAATATCTAACGCATAGTTTGTGAGATTATAAGCAAGTTCCTCTCTTAGATTTTTCGCTGCTATTAACAACACTTGGCTGGAGACTATTTTGAGGCGAAGCTTTTAATAGCTGACTCACTCTATTATGTGCAAATGGAAAACATAGATCAGTTAAGAAAAAATGTATACCTACTTTCTCGTTACTTTCATTTTAACAATAGTATGCTGCGCTTTAAACCTATACACATATTCATGGTGAGCAAATTGATATCGTAAAACTAATACTGGTTAGATTTTCTTCCCTTGACTACCAATGAACGATTAGAAATATACAGCATTGTGACACAGAATTTTTTGTCCCTCTATTCATATTGAATGGGTCCAAATGCAACACGCTTGTGGTTAATTAACGCATCGCTAATTTTTTTCACTTAGTCAATTTAGTTTCATATTTCTTCATTTCATGAAAACGTAACGATTTTCATTTAATGACGTACTAAGTAATTTCACACCATCCAAAATTTGATTCATTTTCTACATAAATATATAATTTTACTATATGAGAGTTTATGAGAAAGAAATTCTACCTAAGCAAATTTGATTCATTTTCTTGTGTATCCAAAGAGAATGTAAAAATATGTATTTATCTCTAACCCTCCCATTCCAGATTCGCTCGTCAATGTACTCTTTGCGTTATCTTCTCTCCAAACTGACCATTATTTATTGCCAATACATTGTTTACATTTCCATGCTGCAGAAATTAAACGTTAGAGAATTCTAATTACATTACATGAAGCCCATCTAAATATGCATTAAATAATTTATTTTCGTTATGGTTATTTAGTGCGTAAAAATTAAACATTCCACAGGCAGAATACGCGTGTTTGTGTGTGTGTGTGTATGTGTGTGTGTGTGTGTGTGTGTGTGTGAGAGAGAGAGAGAGAGAGAGAGAGAGAGTATATATATATATGTGTGTGTGGGTGTGTGTATACATATATCTGTATATATATATATATATATATATATATATATATATATATATATATATATATATATATATATATATATATATATATATATATATATATACATATATATATATATATGTGCGTGTGTGTGTGTAAATGAATATGTATATATAGATACACACACACGCACACACACAGATACACACACACACACATATATGTATTATAAAATACACATAAATATATATGCATGTATATAACTATCAAACATTCTCTCTCTATGTACTTGTGCGCGCGCGCGTCTGTGTGTAGTCGCAGGCTGGGGCGTACGAAGCTTGCTTCTCAACCACACGCTTCCGGATTCAGTCCCACTGCGTGGCATCTACGGCAAGTCTCCTCTACTATAACCTCGGGCCGACTAAAGACTTGTGAGTGGATTAGGTAAAGGAAACTGAAAGAAGCCCCTCTATTTTTTTGATTTCAGCAGTCATTATCCTATATGTGTATATCGTTTGCTATGTAGCTCCATTGCCAACTGGCGCTTCTATATCATATTATATTATATATATATATATATATATATATATATATATATATATATATATGTATATTGTAGAAGCAACAAACTCTACCTTGGTCAGACGAGCCACCGGCTGGCCGACCGATCCACCGAACAATGAGATGTTCGGTTATGTATGGATAACCCCGATTCCGCCTGGGACAGCGTTACATATTCAGTTTACTGACACAAACGCCTTGTGGACACAATACAACCCACTCCTCCAAACGTTTTTCTCTATTTTTTCAATCTTATTTTATTTTAGAACAAGTAGAAAGATAAAATTTATTCAACGCATAGATACTGATCTGTATAGATGTAAAGGATAAAATCCTTTTTTTTACTTTTTAAAAGCAGAAGAAATTATCAGCAGCCAGCCGCACACACACACACGTATATATACACACAAGTACACATACACGCACGCCCACACACATGAAGACACATATACCTAACATATACTTCCCACACCCAATACGCACTTACATGCACACGCATACACACACGTACAAACACTCACGTGCGCGCATACACGCCGCACTTATACACACGCGCGCACACGTGCACACACGCACGCGCACACACACGGACGCGCACACACACGCGTTCGCATATCCACACATACACACTACTTCAAACAGCCAGTCAAACCCCTCTCTGTTGACCATTCCTCTACGCACGTGTCAAGAAACATTCAATTACAGAAAAGACCACTCTTTTTACCATGCAGCTGAATTCTTCCTACACTAACAGACACAAAGTTCAATCACACATACACATATAAACTGCCAACACCATACAATCACCACACACACAACACACACATACACGCACATGCTATAACACACACACACACACACGCTTGCGCTCATGCACATACCCACACATACACATAGATATCTCCTTTTCTTACACTCTCCTGTCTTAGAAAGAAATATTTCTTTACCTATTCCTTTCCGATCATTTCAAAATGTAACCACATGTGGATCGTTGGCAAATCCCCCCCTCCCCATCTTCCTTTTCTCTTGGATTTTCCTGTGTCTCCTCTTTCTGAAGAAGAATTTTGCTCGAAACGTAAAACTATTCTTTCTTCCTTCCCTGAGGTAATTTGCATGTACCACGTTCTCGCGTTGTATTTTCTCTTGTGTTTTTCTTCGTTTTCTTTTTGTATTAATTATATATATATATATATATATATATATATATATATATATATATATATATATATATATACATATATGCACACACACACATATATATATGTGTGTGTGTGTGTGTGTGTGTGTGTGTGTGTGTGTGCGTGTGTGTGTGGGCGTACGTGCTTGCTTGTGTGTGCATACTTACATTTGTTTACTCCCTAACCATTTCTATTAGATTAAATATAGTAATTGTATAACCTACACAAATGCTACAAATTCATTATACATTCTATTCTATTCTCTATGAGTTTTCTTTACATGTGTGTTTTGGAAATTAAATTCTTTGAACATACATTGAAATTTCGTTTATTTATTTTATCTAATTTATTTCGCATTAACTTCACCTTTCCCATTTACTTTCTTTATCATGTTTAATCAACACTATTTTATTTCATGGATTCGCTTCATAATCCAACCAAATTATTATCAAATTATCGTCTTCCTTTTATTCTATCATGCTCTCTCGCTTTGTTCTTTTAATTTCTCTCCGAGAAATAATCATTTCTCCAGAGCACCGTAATCTCTGTATCATTGAAGTTTTTGGTAATTATTTCATATTTTCATTTTGAAAATATTTTAACATTGCCTTCAACAGGAATAGATATTTACATTCTACTTGATATCTTCGACATAAGAATATATGACTTGGTAAAATTACACACACACACACACACACACGTGTGTGTGTGTGTGTGTGTGTGTTTGTATTTACCATATATAAATATATTACACGAACATTAGTTTAGTTAACATGTTTGTGATCTTTGAAATGAAAATTGCAAATTCACTATAGTTACCGTGGACAAAAATTTATCCTATGGTAAAAGGTTTAAAAAGCACTATGTCTGCCCAGTGTTGTCCCCTGTTATGTTCCCAGATGCAGCATTTCTAGCTCTGTGGTTGCCATCAATGGGAAATTCTGGGTAAATGTAAACTGCACATTCATCTAAAATCCAGTCACCAACATTGCCTGTTTTGCGTTATTAGAACATGAACGCTTGCCTGTCTTTAATTTCGTCGTATCATTTACCAGAAAGTGGAGGTTATCAACCATGTTCAGTAACTTTATCTTCCATCTCTGCTTTTAAATTCGACACTGTGTTAAATGTTGTATAATTCATTTTATTCTTCATTTTTCAAAAAGGAATATAACTTCATTTTATCCATTCTTCTTGTTGTTCATATAACCTTTTATCCACGCGCCGCACTTCGGCCCTTTCCCTTATTTGCTATCCATTATTTGTTACCACACATTATATTAATGTCGATAAATTTGGTGTGAAACAAACAAGCATTCTGTGATTAATTATCTCAGACTATACAGGTAATGAGTGAGGATTTAAGTATAGTTGTCTAATTCTTTCAATTCTCACAACACATTGTTGAAGAAAAATGCTGTAGATATGGCATATAATAATTATAAAATGAAGCAAATAAACAAAATATTTCTTTTTATGATCTACCATTACTTTCATGCGCTTAGAACATGCCAAACATTGTTTTATAACACGTCTGATGTCACAGCACAACCATCAAGTACTGCTCACATGACACAACGCACTAAAAGTGGGGTTAAAGAAGGAGCGAGAAAAGTTGAGAAGTAAGTATATATAAAAAGGGGAAGGCTACAAAAGCGAAAACCGAAAATATAACCGGAAACAAGCAAAAGCGGTAAAAGAGTCATTTCAGCGGTTGTATGTACCCCCTTTTCCGTATTTACAACAGTTCCTTAAACTCTACGCCCCTATCTTTTTAGCCTTATGATTTATGGTCTTAGGGAACTAATTCTTTTCCCTTCTGTCCTTCCAGTGTATCAACCTTCCACTTTTTATAGATACTTCCTGCTCACCTTTCGTCCCTTCTGTCCATTTCTAGCTCGTTATGCCATATGGGTCATGCCTGATGACTAGGCCAGGATATAAGACGTGTTATAAAAACTTTTCGACATGTTCTCAGCAAATGAAACTAATACTAGCACATAAACACATTTATTGTGCTTATTAAGTAATATTTATCTCTCACCAACCAGATGGAATGCTTTCTTTGTTGATATTACCATTACGGACTGTACAGTGTAAATATAGGAGTGATGTTATAGCTGTGAATATTTCACGCATTATTTTCAACACCTCTTATTAATAACTGCATTGTTTCTTTCTAGGTAAACTGACGTCTCAGCGTTGAACGAAGACTTCAAATGTAACTAGTAGCGACGTTTCTTCGAAATGGAAAAAACAATTGGCATCTACCTGCAGTCAAGAACCTCCAGAAAAAGTGCTTAACCGGCAAGGACATTCATGCTGACATGGTTGTTCCATTATGTGATGATATTCCAGCTTTATTAACAGTGCAATCTTGGGCAGCTGAATTTAGGAGGGAAAAGCAGAAACTAGAAGATGAATCATGACCTAGAAGACTGCAAGTGACACAACGAAGGAAAATATTGATTACGCTCCACACATGGTGACGGATGACAGGCGACTGAGTATCAGTCATCTAACCAATGGTATTAATGTATTCCGTGAGATATATTTTGGTATATGTTGGACAATGAACTTGATATGACGAAGGTTTCTGCTCGATGGATGCTACATTTTCTGACACCTGAATACATCACGGGAAAATCTGCCATAGTGTGAGGCAAATCCAGCTGTTTTCCTTAAATGTTTCCAAAACCTGAACGATTGTTGTTTTCAGAACTTTCAGCTAGAGACAAAGAAACAATACATGCAGTAGAAACATCCCTCCCCATTTGCTCCAAACAAGGTCAAGATTGTTTCATCGGCAAAGAAACTAATACCACTAGTTTTTGTTCATACATAAGGTATTGCGTTTACTTACAATCTTTAAAAGAGCAACACGAGACAATTACGAATGGCTATTAAAACAAACACCCGCGAAACCTACTGAAAATGTTCCTATTTCATCAGGGCAATGGTTGCTGATGTGGCCCTGTCTGAGTACCATATGTTCCTAACATGACAAAAGTCCCTTGGCAGGGAACCAGTACCGCTGGGATGGTGACGTCATATCTGCTGATGGTGACTTTTTCTTATCAACAGGACGAAAGCTTCTCTAACAATGAGATTCAAGCACTGCAACAACGATGGACGTGTGTGGACCGTAAGGGGTATTATATTAAAAAATAAACCTTATTTGTACGCAATTATATATGTTAGTGTAAATTGATTGCGTTCCCAAAGAAGTTTAAAACTATGACATTCATGTAATGATTATGAGGAATGATGTCAGTAATTATGCTTAGTAATTCCCTATATATAATTCATATATATATATATATATATATATATGTGTGTGTGTGTGTGTGTGTGTGTGGGTGTGTGTGTATGTGTGTGTGTGTATGTGTGTGTGTGTGTGTCTTTGTGTGTGTGTGTGTATATATGTGATAGATATATAGATAGATAGATAGATAGATAGATAGATAGATAGATAACTGTCACTATTCCGTAAAGGATTTATATTTACTCTGTTGCTTAATGTTTCTTCCACCAAGCAACAGCATGCTTATCGTATCAATCGTTAAGTTGACTGTCATTACTACATGTCTTTCACGTACTTCATTTAATTCTGTTATTTTATCCATCAACGTCAATGTTAAACGAAATAAAGGAATAATTAAATTTAATTATTTACTCAAGGGATGACTCGATGACATCAAGAAATCTATTTGAAGACCATCATGAACGTGTGAAGGACATAATCATGGAAATGTATACAATTATTGATATTTTAACCCTACATTAAGATATCATCATAGCAACATTTTAAATATGCGTCTATCCCTTTGGATTTTATTATCAAATATAGATAAGTATAGATTAGAACCAAAAATTTGAAAATGTAGTACAAACTGATTGCGCGCAATGTATATTGTTATATTCAAGTTACAGAATTTTATTATAAATATATATTTTTGAATCACTAATAAAAGTAGAACGCTAGAGGCATCAGAACTGTGCAAATATATCTCCAACAATGCTCAAGAGAAACAGCCATCGACAGTTCTAGTTCCTTATTTACTGATACTTTCCTCTTTGTTAAATTGTTGTAGTGTTGTCTCAAGAGACATTTTACAGCAGCGATTATAGTCGCTTGGACCACAGGAGGCATTTATTTGCCCGAGTTTTAAAATTCTTAAATGACTATTTGTATTGAAAATGAGAAATAAATCAAACGTGGCGCATTCACATTCATTATTGTATGAACTTGAGAGACGGCATATATGTAATATAGATACAATGCTGCAAATTTCCTTTAAGACAACATTACGTTCAGACATATACTAATAAAAGCTTCCTGTTTACGTTATTTGTTTCCTATGTGTCACCTCTGGACAAAATAGCGTAGGGAACAGCTATTTTAGAATATCAGCTAAGAGTCATATTTCCTCACTGTACATTTGTAATTTGTCTGTGAATAATGAATTGATACTGAAAGATATCGTTGACTGATGATACATATTTAGCATTTGAAACATGATATATATGTAAGTATGATTATGAATGAAATTATTTGATGTATACATACCCCGAAATTCAAGCTACATGTATATTTATTACTAGTAGGCTACTTGATATATTAAAATATTCCTGAAATATTGCTGGACAAATATTTGCTTCCTCATGATTGTGCATCATTTTATTTATTTTATGTACGTACTATAAGTTCTGACGCATGGACACACTTTTAAGTAGTCATCGTCACTCCATAAATGAGAATTCAGCACATGACAATTAAATTTCGCAACAGAAAATAAATTGACAGTAATATATAAAATTCCACAGACTTGGGAGGCTTGGAAGTATATTAATTAGATAAGGAAAGTACTTGAGGTTTCACAACACCTGAGATATTTGCAATGAAATATGAAAAATATATACATTTCAATTAATATATTGCCTGTAACATTTAGTGGTTTTTTTTTCAAACTTTTCAACGTATATCAATAGAAGAAATCATTCAGTCTCAACAAGTCATACAATGTTTTACCCTGGCGCAAGAAGTACAATCAGTCCTTTCAGAAAACAACACTGAAGAGACTTAAGCTAGAAATAAATAATGAAACGTTTTTGACGTCAATGCATATAAGAGTAAAAAGAGTAATGAGCTAAAAAAATTTAAATAATTAAAATAATATGTGCACGTTCATGGTTTCAGAATAAAAATATTCTACGCTCCAGGTTAGATTGTATAACGATTTACAAACACTCACACGCACGAACGCGCGCGCACACACACACATATTCATAACTCCCAAACACATAAATACGTATTTTATACATAGAGACAAACAATACTTGAATCAGGTATATAATAAGGAAACATTATATATAGATATAAATATTCTTTTGTACGAAACGCACTAGCAGTTACTAATAGATTGATCTGTATTGATTTTTTCTTCGTTTACGCAACCTTGTCTTTGAGCTAAGAAGCGAAAAAAAAAAAAAGTATACGATTGTGACTGCTTTTCTTTTATTGATAGAATTGTTTAAATTTTATTTTGTATGGATATTTTTTACTTTTTATGTATTGTTAGTGCTAACATTAAAAACAAATATGAATAATATGTTTTGTGTTTTTATTGTTTTCCACCGACTACAAATACTGGAATTTTATGCAATATTTAACAGGTAGATTTTTAATTCGTTTTTCCTCCATAAAGATATAATACATGGCATAATTGATCCGAAATTAGAAATTTTGTGATATCTAGTTTAAAGAAAATACCGTCACTATTTCTGAAAGATAATGTTCCCTGCGTATGGGTAAACATTTTCTGAGATGAGTGCTGATGATAAAAATTATACTGACGGGCTAAATGTAGGAGCTATTTCAAGAAGAATAGATAAAATGTTTTGATAAGAAGCTATCTCTGAAACTTCGTATGCGTACTTGAAATCTTTGATATTCATGAGGGTAATGCGTACATAACATCCGTTTGTTGATATTGGCATTGTATCATAGTTTACACAGTCTTTCTCAAGTTAGACCGAAGCGTATGCACCTTCAACACTTGTCTACTACTCCGATAATTTATCTAATATAATCACACTCGAAACGTATGGCTCAGTACGCCTGACAGATAGCTGCATAACCACACGCTGTAGATGCAGTATCATAAAGAGAGTATAATAACTTTTGGTTGTTTAGTAGATGTTGTCTCCAGTTTTCAGGCTTACTTTTCATACCATATGCCTTTATTCGGAGCAAAAATGAAACCTGAAATGTTGGTGGAGATTGATATGTCAACTACATCAATCTCCGTACTAAACTGGTACTTATATTATCGACCCTAAAAGGATGAAAGACAAAGTCAACATCTGTGGAACTTGAACTCCGAACGTAAAGAGGGACAAGTTGCCGCCAAGCATTTCGCCCAGTGCTAACTATGCCAGCTCGCCGTATGGAACAGCAAGAACAGCAGTAACAACAACAATGATACTAATATTTTCTACTATAAGTTTGAGGACACAAATTTAGGAGAAAAGGGCTATTCTGTTGCATTGACTCTAGTGCTCAACTAGTACTTATTTCATCGTCACCGAAAGGATGAAAAGCAAAGTCGATCTCAGCGGAAATTGAAATTAGAACGTAAGGACGGACGAAATACCGCTATGCATTTTGCTTGACCTTCTAACGATGCTGACATCTAAACGTATAAAATAACAGCAACAACAGCAACAACAACAACAACAGCAACAACAACAACAACAGCAACAACAAGTATGATGATGATGATGATGATGAAATTTTGGGGAGAAGATGTGTGGATTACATCGACCGCAGCACACAACAGGTATTCATTTTATTGACCTCCAAAGGTCCTTGAGATATACAAAATCTCACCTGTCTTCTCGAAATTCTTACAAGACAGTACGGCGAAATGGGATACGGTTCACCTGAAACCCAGTAATGAGCTTAAACAATCTAACAACATCAACATGAACGAAGCATTTTTCGAGGTGGATCCTTCTCTCCATTACCCTTTTGCATGGCATGATCCCACTCTGAAACGAACTCAGTAACACCAGGTATAGGTTCAAAATGTATAATATTATGGTAAATCATCTATTTTATATGGATGATCTGAAGCTGTTTGCTAGAAATGACGAACAGCTAGTAGGGCCGTTTACAACTGATAAAGAGTTCAGCCAAGCGTGTGCTAGAGGAATTTTTGTAAGAGGTAAGCTCTAGCTAACAGATTCCATAAAATTAGATACCGATACTACTATCAAGGAGTTTGACACACAGGAAAGCTATGAGAAGCGGTAGGGCCAGAAACCTCTGCACGGACAGTATATATTTCGAAACCTAAATGCTGATATAGATCAAGCAACAACCCATCACCGGCTGAGAAACTCAAGACTAAAATCAGAGACTGAAGGTTTCATATTAGTGGCTCAAGATGAAAGGTTGCTTACCAAAGACTACCAGGCTAACGTTCATCAAAACGGTTCTGACCATAAATGAAGATTCTGTGATACCTTTGATGGAACAATAGAATATCTGTTCTCGGGGTCTCTTGTGCTGACACCAAACGAATACAAAAATCGCCACAACAGGTTAGGACAATTTAAGTAAAAATAAGGACCTGGAAATTAAAATACAAATCATGAAGAATCTTAAAGCGAGAACAGCTCCTGTTATTGTAGATGCTCTAGGTATGATAGGAAAGGGGAGTCAGAAAAATCTAGATAATATCACAGGCGAACCATGTCTCAGATAAATCTAAAAGATGGTGCTGACAAGTACAACATATATTCATCATTTCGAGCCTCTCGCCCAATGTGTATTTGTGTCAAATGAGGTGAAAATCCTTTCAGACATTTTCCTGTAATTTTGTAATCAAAAAGACAGACAAAGACGATTGATTACCGTCGCACAGCAGCAACAACAGCAGTAGAAGTAGTAGTAACAGCAGCAGCAGCAGCAGCAGCAACAGCAGCAGCAGCAGCAACATCAGCAGCAGCAGTAGTAGTAGTAGTAGTAGTAGTAGGAGGAGGAGGAGGAGGAGGAGTAGTAGTAGAAGCAGCAGCAGTAGTAACAACAGCAACAGCAACAAAAACAATAATAATACTAAGTCAATGTGTGCGACAATTCCATTTTTTTTCAGTCTCTTATGCAGCATTTGGATTTTGTGCAAAATATAGAATTAATTGAGTGATACTTGTCACCTATATTTACACAATATCTTCAGTTGTCTGGAGAACTCCTGAGAGATGAATAAAGTGATAACTAATTGCTTTGTTATCCACTCTATTGACATAATATATTGCAAACGTTATCGTTATTATTGTTGTTTGTTGTTGCTGTTAGTGTTGTTGTTTTGTCTTCTACAGTCATATCTGGTCTACTTGCTTCAATAGCAAGGACACGTTTTATGGAGAAATGCCATGAAATCCTGTAATTATCATTTAATAGGACAGCCTGTAGCTTGTGCTCTGATCACTTTTCTGTCACTTTGAATCCATACGTTCCGCTAACAATGGAATGCACTCCCTTACTGTCACATTCATGCCTGCGATTATACTCTTTTGTGCTAGCTTACAGCATTCAGTTAAGTGATATTTAACATTTTAAATTATTGTCATTGCTGTTATTAGTGGGGTTAGTAGTAGAAATAGTAGATGTATTAGTTTTTTGTGGATGTAGCATGAGATGTATTATTAGAAGCAGCAGATGCGGTTGCAAGAGAATTGTTTTAAAGTTATTTTATATTTTCCATTTGTATTGATTCAATTTAATTTAACTTTCTGACATTACACTTTGCAATTAAGTCGGTGTGTATTCATGACTCAATTAGCAATGTATAGCTAAAATCGATGTTTACTTTGTATAGCACTCAGTAGAGATTGTCACCTTCCTTGCTATCCAATCCAAGTCATTTTATTTAGCCAAATCCTATTCATTTCTCCCTTGCGATCGGATGAGTAACACTGCACTTTGTGATGAAATTATTGATTGCCTATAAATAATTATATTGTTTTATCGATATACATTAATGTGTGTATAGCTTATCTTGCCCATTAAAAATTATTTTCGCGTTTTTCATTTTGTCACCCACTGTATAGAAAAACAGATTCTATACATAAAAGCTTAAATATATAACCATATACTATCAAATATATGTTGGTGTGACCATATTATTTCCATTAAAACCTTCCTTACAAGCAATTTTGCGTATTAAGTTGCATACAAGCGAGCATATGTACGCATGTTTGTATGTATGTATATATGTTTCTATGTGTATATATATGTATGTATATATATGTATATATATATATATATATATATATATATATATATATATATGTATATATATATATATATATATATATATATATATATATATATATATATATATATATATATATATATATATAATTATATAGATAGATAGGAAGGTACACAGAAACACGCATATGCAATGCATATATGTATATTTATATACAAATAAAAATCTGATTAAATATTTAGCTATTGATGCCTGTCTCTCGTTCTCTTTAAGTTTCTGTCTTTCTCTCTTACTTTATCTATACGCACACATATATGTATATATATATATACATACATACATACATACATACGTACATACATTATAGATATATTTATGTATATATATATATATATATATATATATATATATGTATGTGTGTGTGTGTGTGTGTGTGTGTGTGTGTTTATGCATATATGTGTGTTTGTGCGTGCGTTTCATTGTATGTGTCCCAGTGCGCTACTATTATGATTTTTAAGTGGTAAATTGACACTAGATTTCGTTCTAGAATATCAGTGCTCTATAGTGAATCATGTCATTTTGTTTTTTACCCCTTTCTAATCATTCTTGAAATGTACAAAATATGTGCGTGTATTTCGATATATCAGGACCCAACTTGGGTACCAAATAAAATATTTGTATTATTTATTTCATGCATTTCAGCTTCAATAAGGTTTCATTTCAATTTGAATAAAATAAATTATACCTTTTTGAACAATCAACAATATCTTATCCACTTTAGGTTGTTAAATGATTCTTCGGTTCTTTCATTAAGGATGCTTCGTAGAATTAATATACATTAATGAATAACAATGAATATTCATCTAGATCGTTTAGAGCGTGGTATGATGCATATTTGTCTTCACTTTTAATTTGCAAAATACCTGGAATATTGTAAATAGAGATTTAACTCCATATACACTGAGTGTTGCTGAAAATATCACAATTGAAACGTTTACACTCTAGATTTATAAGAAATTCAGTACCTCAACATGTAATTAGCTTAATGATATTATGATCGCCAATTACATGTAGAAACCATGTCTGAACAGTCGAGAATACCGCTTTATTCGGCGTAGAAGAATAAAAACTGAAACTTCAATTTTAGCGTTAAAATATTTTGTTTAAAAAAATGCTATTACTAAATATATAGACATAGATATGGCTGTGGGTTTAAGGCTTTTGCTTCATAATGCCTGCACTTTGGTTTAGTCCCCCTACGTGTCTCCTTAGGCGGGTCACATATACTACAGCCTAGCAAATGACTGAAGTGCTGTGTCGAAAATCTGTTCGCGAAATCGCAGCAGAAATTATATAAATACATAGATCCACGCAACACTCACACACACACACACACACACACACACACACACACACACACACACACACACACACACACACATACACACACACACTATATCTATCATTCTCTCAAAGACACACACACATACACGATCTGTCTTACACACACATCTATTTATCTATGTATATGTCTATCTATTTATCTGTCTAAATTGGATAAATGTGGGTGTGGAAATTTTAGGTGTATATGTCTGTTGTCTGTGATTAATAAACTGTATGGGAGAATACTGATTGTTAGGCTGAAGAACCAGACAGAGAATGTACTAGGGGAGGTGCAGTGTGGATTTAGGTTTGGAATGGAGTGTGCAGATCAAATATTTGTAGTAAGGCAGCTGTGTGAGAAGTTTTTTGGCAAAACGGAGGGAGGTGTATTGGCCTTTATGGACCTAGAGAAGGTATATGACCGGGTGGATAGAGACGCAATGTGGGAGGTGTTACAGTTGTATAGCGTAGAAAGTAGAATGTTGAGAGCTGTTCAGTTTTTTTATAGAGAAAGTTGAGTGTCTGTTAGGGTGTATGGGTAAGTTAGTGAGTGGTTTGATGTGAAGGTGGATTTTAGACAGGGCTGTGTGATGTCTCCATGGTTGTTTAATTTAATATACGGCTGGTGTTGTGAGAGATGTAAATGCTAGAACCTTTGATAAGGGAGCTGAAATGGTGGGAAGAAATGGAGAGAAATAGGAGGTGAGTCAGTTGTTGTTTGCTAATGACACAGTACTAGTGGCGGATTCGGAAGAGCAACTGAGAAGACTGGTGGTAGAGTTTGGAAAAGTGTGTAAGAGAAGGAAAATGAAAGTGAATGTAACTAAGAGTAAGCTACTTTCGAAAGATGGTATGGTTGGTAGGATGGATGTGAGCATAAATGGTGAGTAGTTTTAAGTATCTGGGATCGCATGTGACAGCGGATAGGTTATTGGCTTAGGAGATGGTATTCAAAGTGAGGGAGGGGAGTCAGATACTTGGAGTTGTGAAAGGTATGCTGCTGTGAGATAAAAGGTTGAGTATGACAAGGAAAAGAGTTGTGTATCAGGGCGTGATTGTGCAGACAATTTTATATGGTGCAGAAACGTGGGGGATGAGAGAGGCGGAAAGGAGTCGAGTAGATGTGTTTGAGAGGAGATGCCTGAAGGCTATGGTTGGTGTGATGCAGATGGAAAGGATAAGGAATGAAGATGCGCACAGGCGAGCAGGAATGAGAGAAAAACTTGCAAGCAAATTGGATAGATGAATGTTGAGATGATTTGGCCACATGGAGAGGATGGATGAGGAGCGAATGGTAAGGAGAGTAATGAAGGCTGAAGCAGAAGGTAGCAGAACCAGAGGTAGAATTGAGTTTGTGTGGATGGAGGAAGTGAGAACAGCTTTGGTGGTTAGAGGTGTTGGAGTGAGAGAGGCAAGTGAGTTTTATAAATTATAGAAAAGCTTGGAGAGTGTTTATGGACGGATGAGTGAATCTGATGTTGTTCAAAGGAGAACGGAACCAGCATGATGTGGCAGGGATAAACCAACATATGCCGAAGGGCCTCGCTGCTGATATTCGGGGTTGCATTCTATGCCTTGACGCGAGAATAGGAAGTGACTCGCCCGTTTCAGCACGGAAACGAATGGAATACCTGGTGTGTGTGTGTGTTGTCGTGGCTAGTCCCTCGTAAAAAAAAATGGGAAATAGTCCAGGGCATATGAACATGGACTTTTATTCTCCTATTTCTCTTTATACTTCTTTTATCTACCTCTTTCCAAAATAACTTCTTATATTCAACTCCTATTATTTCCCTCTATTTAGCTCTTTGATATCGTCTCTGACGAAGGGATATCACTCATATCCATAAAACAGCTGCACGACGATCTTTCTCTTTATGAATATCCTAGAAATTTCCCCCTGCTTTGGGATTGTTGTCGCATTTTATGTAACATAAACATGCTCACACACGAGCTGCATTAGACTCCTCATTCATACTATTATTGAACCGGCAATCTAATTACGGTTCTTCTGGATACCAGAACCTCTCATAAATCAGTATATATGTATATATATATATATATATATATATATATATATATATATATATATATATATATATATATATATATATATATTTACGGAGATGCACTTGCATAGCAAGTGACTTGATCTGAGATCGTGTGCTGGAACGAAAACAATTGCAGCGTGGAAGGTGTTTGTAAGCCATTTACAATAACACACAAAATCTGTTAGATTCACTTCAACATTTAAATTTTAATTTAAATGTTGAAGTGAATCTAACGGATTTTGTGTGTTATTTTAAATGGCTTATAAACACCTTCCACGCTGCAATTGTATATATATATATATATATATATATATATATATATATATATATATATATATATATATATATATATATATTTCTATATGTATGCATGTATTTATGTATGCATGCATGTATGTATGTATGTATGTATGTATGTATGTATGTATGTATGCATGTATGTATGTAAGCATGCGTATATACACACATAGTTTAAGAAATATTTGTTCAGAAGACGTCGTGTATTGGAAAACCCTAAATACACTTTATATTGTTAAACTACTGTTTTAGACCTTTGCTGTGAAATTTGAAACAGATGTAAATGCATTATGCAATTTTATATATATATATTTTTTTCAGATAATGAATCATCGAAGAGAATTTCATAGCATGCTTCATGCGTCATTGATTATTCATCAGTGAACCAGCACACTCTTATGATTCCCTCGCTGTCACAACTTACAGCAATCAATGGTTAAATTAAATACGAGTCAGAAGTCTAGCTGTGGCGTTTAAACAATTATACAAGCCGTATTACGTTCGAAGAGCGATTAAATAATTAAGGTATATTGATGTACAAAACAGCATGTTCAGGACTGTGATTGATTTAATTATGGTTCCTATATATTCTATTCGTCGGAATATACTTAACTTAACACTCGCAATCGAAGTCACACGCACGCACATAACTACGCCCACACACACATATGTATATATGTATGTAAACGTATGTGTGTGAGTGTGTGTGTGCAGATATATAATATATATGATATATATAAATATATATATAGGCGCATGAGTGGGTGTGTGGTAAGTAGCTTGCCTACCAACCACATAGTTCCAGGTTCAGTCCCACTGCGTGGCCACTTGGGCAAGTGTCTACCAGTATAGTCTCAGGCCAACCAAAGCCTTGTGAGTGGATTTGGTAAACGGAAACTGAAAGTAGCCCGTCGCGTATAGGTATGTATATATATATATATATATATATATATATATATATATATATATATATATATATATATATATATATATATATATATATATATGTATGTATATATATATATGTATGTGTGTGTGTGTGTATGTATTTATGTATGTATGTATGTGTGTTTGTGTGTCTGTGTTTGTCTCCCCACCGTCGCCTGACAACCGATGCTGGTGTGTTTACGTCCCCGTAACCTAGCGTTTCGGCAAAAAGAGACCGATATAATAAGTCCTAGGCTTACAAAGAATAAGTCCTGGGGTCGATTTGCTCGACTAAAGGCGATGCGCCAGCATAGCCGCAGTGGAATGACTGAAACAAGTAAAAGAGTAAAGAGTAAAAGTATATACATACATATATATATATATATATATATATATATATATATATATATATATATATATATATATATATATATATATATATATATATATATTATGTATGTATATATATATATATGTCACTGCGCGTATTTACACATACACACATATACATACATACACACATACATACATACATACATACATACATACATACACACACATACATACATACATACATACATGCATGCATACATACATATATACATACATACATACATACATACATACATACATACATTCATATATATAGTATATATGTATAATTTGTTGTAAATTTGCTTCTACTTGTAAGTATGTATAAACATTGTAGAATGTTTTTTGTTAGTTCTGCTTCTTACCAATATATAGCAGTAGAGTATATAATCGCCTTACAAAACATGTAATCTTGTCCTACTGGTACAGAGGCTGCAATATTCACAAAGTACATACAAAGGTTTTCGTAAGTAGTGAGTGAACAGATTCACGAATTAATGATTCTATTCTTTAAATGTGTTAGAATGGAAAAATTTGATGACTACCATTTTTAGTATGTTATGAATTAAATGAAAAAAACAATAAATACACTGAGTATTATCTATAAGCAAATACTGGAGATATATAATAGTCATGTTCATTACTAAAAACAAATGTAATACGTGTTTCAGCATTGTTTGAAATTATAGTGGATCGTTGTGAATAATGAAGTTTGACGCACACACATAAAGACGTGCACAGAGACAGACACACTCACACTATTCTGACCTCTAAGACCAGTCTCAAAAACCACTGAACCATGACAGACTAACCCAGAAACAAAAAAAATTCTACATTGCGCTTCCTTCTTCCCACCCCAACCAGCCTCTCACACTGTCCTTTCAATTAGCAAACATTGTTTAGCTACACACAAGAGAGAAAACATGTTAAAAAGACAGATCGGTTCCTCTCCATTTTTTTTGTAAATTCTTAAATATATTTCCTATATATATATGTACTACCAACGAAACATGATTTTTATTTAACTTACAATAGTTGTTGTTGATTACTCTCTTGTAAACGGTTTTTAACATAATATATATATATGCCAATTTTTGCATTGAAAGCTACACCAATGCTAGAACGAGACGACACTGCATAGTGCCAAAGATCCCAGCAATGCCATCGCGCTTCAGAACCAGGTACTGCAACAGTTTGGGTTTCAGAGGCCCACAGCTTTTTAATACCCTCCCAAAGAGCCTGTTTTTTTTTATCAAAGCTGGACCTCTTCCTGTCAAGGGTCACAGATGAAACTACCTCACGACAAGAGGTGCAAATGAGGGTAGCTACATCAAACTCCATTCCCCACCAAGTGCCACATATTGGAGGAGGCTCTCGGTAATAAAAGTGTAGCAAAACGTCGGTGCATCAGCATGGCCGCAGCTCTCAGCTGAAACTATAATAAATATATATATATATATATATATATATATATATATATATATATATATATATATATATATATATATATATCATATATATGTCTGTCCCTTCCTTCATCTGACACCATTTCTCTGTCTTACATCCAATGTAACTCAATCCATGGCTATCCATCAATTAATATCTCGTACGAACTTCTCTGTTTTTATCGACAATTATTTGTCTATATTTAAAAGAGGTTGCAACTATTGTTGAATAACGATAATAGTAATAGAATATTATAGTGATGCTTCATTCCCTAAGCAGACAGGCATATGGCAACATGACAGCAAAATCTCTGGATCTTTAGCGAAATACAAACCTTTATGTATAGCTGCACCTCATGAGACCCAGAATGCAAAATTGATGCAACACAAGGTGTTGATAGGAGCCAGTTGCAGGATGGGTCGAAATGACCGTTGTACAATAAAACAGATTAATACCAAATCTATCTTGTCGTTACTAAGCAATGATTATCATTATTATTATTATTATTATTATTATTATTATTATTATTATTATTATTATTATTATTATTATTATTATTATTATTATTAATATATATATATATATATATATATATATATATATATATATATATATATATATATATTCATACATACGTACATACATGTATGTATATAAAAGCAATTATAAGTATATAGGTCTATAGATATAGATCGATATAGGTATGTAGCCGGGGATATAGCAAATCCATTAAGAAGACAAAGAAAAAAATATAACATATTGCCATCGTCTATTTTCTTCGTGAATGAAAACTTATTACTAAATCATTACAAAATGCATAACAATATTGCTTGCACCAACATAAATCTAGGGAATATTTCATACAGCTACTGTTAAACTTTCGTAGTGTACACACTAATACTCTTAATTCCACACCTAACATTGAAGTCTAGTTTCTCTTTGATTATGCCTGATTTTAATAATTATTGTGAAGCTTATCTTGTATTAAAAATTATAGTAGCAAAATTTCTACTAATTATTCTGGAAATTACCTTAATTATATGGAGATGATAGATTCTAGTTCTCTATATTCAATGCTTGTTTTATTCACATAATGATCACAAGAACAATGCAGTTTTCGCTTGTCATAATGTAAATGTCAAATAATAAAATTTACTTGCTGGATCCATCGAATTACCTGCTCGTTGAAATAGCTTATAAGTGGCTGAATATTCCACAGGCTTGCGTACTTTTAATACCATTCAGTATGATATACTATGTGACAAGTTTATGCGTTTAGGTTGGAGGGAAAAAAACATCTATTAGGTTTTCATATAGTTTCAGCCCTCGAGTTGTCTCTTAGAATTAGTGGGTCAGCTAGAGGTGGAATAAAAGTCTATGTTTATAGGACACCACTCAGGCTTTACTGCTGTAATGTACAACTTGGGATGTATCAGTATCGAAGCTTTATACGTGCATACATATAAACACACCTATACAAGCAATTTTAATTTCAGTGAGCTTAATTTCGCCGTAATTATTTTCATATTCATTGATCTCGCCGATCAATGACAATATAATTTTCTTTTAAGTCAGGTGAAAAAAGATATAAATCATTTTACAGTAAATTGAAAGCCTTAGAGCAAACTGTGTGTGTCACAATTGCTGAACTTATAAGGCATTGTGTTATTGCCAGCAAAACTTAGCATGCTATATTTCTCAGGAGAAGAGAATGTGCCAATGGAAATGTTAATGGGACTCGTTGCTGACACAGCCACATTTTATAGTCAAGTTGAAGAGGACCATACTCGGTAACGTAACTTGTTTTTTTGTTTTTGTTTTTCTTTTATTTTAAGTCTCGAGTAGTCGCCGATTCCGAGCTGAATTAGAAAGATTTTGAGGGAACCATTCATTGTTGATATGTCAGGATATTGAGGAGAACGTTTTGTTAACCTAGTAGTGGTTTGTTGATTTTTTTTAAATTTAAGGTAATAATTCCTTTTCTTATGAAGATTGGCAGAACAGAAGAGACAGTCCATAAATTATGCTGTGCGTTAAACGGAAAGCTTCAAAGTTAGTCCATTATCAGAACGGTAAATATATGCGGAAAGAAGTGAATAAATGTTAGCTAATTAATTCATGTTAATTATTGCTGGAAGTCGTGAATATATTTAGCTACGTTCAAAAGTAATTTTTTAGCATCAAATCATTTCCAAACGTTTTATTCGAATCTGATAAATTTGAAAGTATTTAGGAAGATACCTTAGGAAATACATAATAATCAGTGTAAGATTATTTTATATGTTATCCCATAGGAGCATGAAATATTTGCACAAAATTAATTCCGAATATAGCTGAAGAACAGTTTTCTGAATTGATAAGAAAAGTAATTTCCTACACATGCATAAACTTTGAAACGTGAATTCAGATTCAAACATTAAACTTAACGATTTAATTGCAGTTAATTGACTCTTTAAATATATTTTTCATTGCATCTTATTAAAAGGCTGAATATTTCTATTTAAATGGTACTGAATTATTTTCCCCGTAAACTATTGAAGCATTCGGTCGTTTTCATAACGCTAGTTAAACTCCTTGCATTTCTGTATTTTCCCGTAAATTAAACTGGCTTTACATGTACATGTCCATAAGTAAATGCAATAAGATAAGCAATGAATACAAAATTTAGGAGACGGTGGAATTGAAATACGATTTAAGTACAAAAGAATATCTAACAAATCAGTAAACGTCTTGAAATGCATCAAAATTTACGAGATTTATTCTCTTTCCAATGTATTTATTTCGTTAAGTGTATGTTGGCTTTCATATTAATGGGTACTGCAGCATGATGCCGTTTTCAACTATTTTAGGAGCAAAGGTAAATCTGATTTCGAAGATTCCGCTTCCTGGCGTTCGTCGCCTTCTACAAATACTGCAATTAATTGTTAATTAACGCTTTCCTTAATCCCTTGGAACATATATATATATGTATATATATATATATATATATGTATGTGTGTGTGTGTGTGTGTGTGTGTGTGTGTGTGTGTGTGTGTGTGTATGTATGTATGCATGCATGTATGTGTATATGTTTGTATGTATGTATGTCTACTTATCTCTCGTGTGCTTACACATTTTTCATTCGTTAGTGATGTCCTGTACTGAATTTTTAATTTAATAATATATATGAATATATATATTAGTTTATGTTTATATTAATATTATCTCAGTTATTAAAACCTTTGATAATTTAAATACGTTAATAGTTACCAGAAGTAGCAAAATTACACTAAATAACAACATATTACAGCCGTTTTACAGGTAGAGATACCAAGTTAAAGTGATACATTTTGAGAAGATATGGATAATAATAATAAATGGAGCAAAACGCATGTCAATAAAAGTTCCTTTAATTCCTACACATGTTTCAAAATAAATGAGAGCGCTTTCACAAAGAAGAAAGGGCTGCTGGGGTTCCTCATAAATTTCTCTTCCGGGAGTTCATAATAAAACATATAATAGCAAGACAAAAACGAGATGATGAGGTAACTTACGAGCAGAGATGTTACATGGACAGTAACCGTTAGAAGGTTTTCTAATATATATATATATATATATATATATATATATATATATATATATATATATATATATATATATATATATATATATATATATATATATATATATATATATATATATATATATATATATATATATATATATATATATATATATACACACATATATATATATATATATACATATTAGCGCAGGATGGCTATATATATATATATAGGCGCAGGAGTGGCTGTGTGGTAAGTAGCTTGCCTACCAACAACATGGTTCCGGGTTCAGTCCCACTTTATGTCACATTGGGCAAGTGTCTTCTATTATACCCACGGGCCAACCAAAGCCTTGTGAGTGGATCTGGTTGACGGAGGCTAAAGGAGGCCCGTTGTGTATATGTATGTGTGTGTGTGTGTGTGTGTGTGTTTGTGTGTCTGTCTTTGTCCCCACCAACATCGCTTGACAACCAATGCTGGTGGGTTTACGTCCCCGTAACTTAGCGGTTCGGCAAAAGAGACCGATAGAATAAGTACTTGGCTTACAAACAATAAGTCCTGGAGTCGATTTGCTCGACTAATGACGCTGCGCCAGCACGGCCGCAGTCAAATGACTGAAACAAGTAAAAAAGAGTAAAAGAGATATGTGTGTATGTATGTATAGACAAGGGGGAACCCAAAAGCAACTGGAATGTTGGAATATTATTTTATTTACTTAATATTACATGTATACACTTTTATCGCCTTCTAAGTATTCTCCATTTCAAGCAATTCATGGTTCAAACGCATTTTCTACTGTTCGAAGCAATCATGGAACTCATGCGATATGATGCCTTTTAACCCTACCACTGTTTTTTTTTTTTTTTGTTCTCTTGGTTCAAATTTTCTACATCAAGACGTTTTTCATTCCGTGGATCAAAATAAAGTCGTAGAAAGCAACATCAGGTGAATAAAGAGTGTGGATAAGTGGGGGGGGGGTCATGTCAGTTTGATGAACTAAAGTGTCACACTCAAGGCGAAGCGCGCAGGCACATTGCCATGATGAACTCCAATCCCCACTTTGCCACACGTTGTGACGTTTTCGTCTCACCACGTCGTGCAAACGCTTCAGGATTGCCGCGTGACAAGTAAAATGTCTGGTAAATAATTTGACAAGGAGGGACAAGTTTGTGTGGACAATTACGTTCGCATCGACGAAACAAATCAGCATCGTCTTGAAACCGGACTCCAGTTGGCACTCTTTTCTGGGGCGTGGTGACACTGAAAGATTTCAGTTACTTGATTGCTGCTTCGTTTCTGAACTGCAGCCGTAGTAGTAGCTTTCGTCACCAGTGATGACATTTCTAAAACCGGTCCGTATTAATTTCCAAATATTCTTTCAGTTCACAACACGCATTCAATCTTTTCTTCCGTGAGCAAGGGCCGCACAAATTTTGCTGTAATTCTTTTCATTCGCACTTCCTCGCTCAAAATTCGTTAGCACGAGCTCTAAAATGAATCAGTCATGTCGACAAGTCTGTCGAGGGGCCTCCAATTTCAGTTCACGAATTTTTGTGATGTTTCATTCGTTCGGGAGTTCGACGGTCGCACTGAACCAGATTGGTTTTCAAGCAACAAGTGACCATTCCCAAAGCATGGAAACCATTCGTAATGTTGTGTTTTGTACATGGCAGAGTTCGTATCAGCTGTTTGAAGTGTGACAAATAGTTCAGCCGCCATTTTCCCTAACAGAAAACAGACTTTCAAGGAAGCATGCGGTTCCTTCTTTTCAATTATCGCAAAAATCGATAAGCAAGGGAGAATCACTGCGAAACACAGACTCTACCTCATGACAGTATGGCCCCAGCCGTCGACACCGGTCCGCAGACTGCTGTCTGACGGTCGCCTCAAGTAGCCTTTAGCGACAGAAGCGTGAACTAGTATGGGCTTATCCCACAGAGAACGTTTCCGGCTACTTTTGTATGCACACTTGTGTACATACATATACAGAGACGAAGTAAGAGCAATAAAGCTGCAAATAAACAAATTAAACCATTTGGGCTAGATATGTAAAATATATGTTCGTGTTTTCCATATTAAGCATCTCTGGCTCTCATTACAACTCTCCTTATTTCTCCCTCTCCTTCTCTTTATCTCTCTCTCTTTCTCTCTCTATGTATACATACATGTGTGTGTGTGTGTGTGTGTGTGTGTGTGCATTTTGCTTAGGTTTTTGCGACAGTCATAACCTAGTGTAGAGCTAAATATACATATGCATCTGAACAAGGCGTCAATCGAGTACAGAGCAGTTATATTAATAGGCGACATCAAAGGAATAAACGATTATCTTATGAAATGTGTTATCTTACAGCTATTTCATTATAAAATGTAATATAATAAACTCATAGTCAGGTAACTTATGACGCCATATTGCTTCATCGGAGCCTAAAACATGCAGTGTAATTTGTAGGAAATAATACTAATTATGCGAGATCTCCTAGATTCCATCCTCCACATACATGTAAGCTTTCGCATTGGTAATAATCTCTCCTGTGTATGGCATAAATGTAATTATTTGCCGAAATAACTTACACTTCATGGTTCAGCTTCCGGTAAGGCTATAATGTTTTACTTAAGCTCTCACTCAGATATAAATCCACTGCATCGTATAGTCGGAAACATGTAATTTAATGAAGTTCGTAAGATATTCCTTTGACATCCTCATATTTATCGTAAATATTTGATGAAATTCAGTATATTTCAGAATCGTATATGAATCACGTAACTTGCTTATGACCGAGAAATAGAATCGTTATATAATAGAAAATGTATAATATGGTGATGGTGGATTTCTACAGCCATCCTTTTCTTTCACCAGACACGTTTGTTTAATGCGAAACTTATCTCCAAAACGATTAATTAGATGTCCTATTTTTTTATTATGTTTTCTTTCCCTCACTTCCCTTATTCTCAATTGTAGACTCATAATCTCTGCTTCCCTTCAACTTTTGCCCTTTTTTCCATATGACGTGTCTGCTTCTTCTTCCATGATATCAAGAGCAGCAAATATATTTTATTTTAATATTCTTGGATGCCGTGTCGAATGTTAAAATAGATCTCTTACTCTGCCTTCTTGCACAAGAAAGAAATTTTTTTTAACGAATTTTTTATATGTAATATTTTTTAAAATTTTCACAACTCCGAGAGTGTCATCAAAGCTAAATCAAACACGTTTATGAATCTTGTTAGTGATTAGTGAGACCTTATAACTAACATGGAACAAGATATTCTCAAAATGATAAACTTCATTCCCGGTTCCTTTATTCCATTTGTGATTAAAAGAAATCGTAAGAATCTCGAGCTCATACCTGTACTCATTCTACGGGAACTATTTATGGTAAGATACAAAATATTTTCCATATGACCACACCTACTGTAATGTACACTTTTTGGTATGTTCACAGATCTGTTTCCTTGGAAGGACCCTGATTTCCGTGAATAAACTCGAAGATTAAGAAGAATTCAATTGCTTTTGAAGTACAGGGCTATGAAATTTTTCCTTGAAATATCAAGAATTTATATACATACATACATGCTTATAATACATACACACACACGCACACACACACACACACACACACATACACACACACACACACACACACACACACACACACACACACACACATATATATATATATATATATATATATATATATATATATATATATATATATATACTTACATAGGTACATAAATATATACCTACGTTCATTTATACATACATACACACACACATAAATGTGTAGTATAATGCATAGATATTCAGTGAATATTCAGTGCGGCTTTCGTTCTAAGCTTATCATACGGACTCGGCTATAACTCCTGTCCATATAATCACAGAAAATCTAGAAAATCTTAGTGATAAAGTTGTTCTCTGAGGAATATATAAAATTATAAATCCAAAAGAAAGGAAAATATAGATTCATTGAATCGCGTGATATTCGGAGCATAACATACTTTCTGAACTTTCTTTTATGCCAGAGAATTAAGCATACATGTCTGTATTAATATGTGCGCTCAGCATTCTAAAATACAATTGTATATTTACGAATTAATGCAAATGGGAAAAACACATCACAAAAACATCATGGTTACACCAACTGTTCAAACCATATATATATATATATATATATATATATATATATATATATATATATATATATATATATAAACCGTTTTTAGAAAAACATAAAACAGAAGAATTACACTCTAAGACGTAGAGCAGTCTATATCTTTTGCTGGTGAAAGCCGGTTTATGGGGTTACCCTGAGATTCGAGGATTTTCCATTAGATCGAGTGTCGTCATTTTGTTGTCAAACGCGGATGACCAGCGATGTTAAATACGAGAAAGCAACAATACTCTGGGATATGCCAATACACACAGAGAGAGAAATTAAGGCTAATAGGCTAGAAGAAAATTCCTCTGCTTTTTTTCTGTCAGATAAAATGGGGTTGTATTTTTGCGTGTTAATTAGAGAGAGAGAGCGAACGAGTGGTGTGTTGTCATATGTACGTACATACATCAATAAATAGGCATACATCCTTTTAGGTAGGTCTGCGTGTGGATGTGTGAGAGAGAGAAAAAGAGAGAGTGCTACTTAGACATCTCTCTCTCTCACATACGAACACACACCCGCACGCATGCATAGAAAAAGATGTATGCTTATGCATTTATGTATGTACGTATACATAACAACATATCTCTTCACCCGCACACATAGACACTGACACACACATACAAAAATCTATACAAACGCACATACAAAAACACACGCATGAGTGTGTGTGGCTCTACAAATACATACAGTTGAATACGGTGTGCCAAAAGAAAATAAATAAAAACATATGTAGGGAAATTAACGAAGTGTGCGAGCTCAGATGGAAATCATACCCGAAGTGAATGTGTATTTGTGTGTGTGCGAGAAAAAAAAAAGAGAGAGAGAGAGAGAGAGAAAAAACATTGCAAACAATGAATAATTCGTATAAATAGAAGTAAGTTAAAACCTATTTTGTTCCGAATATTTAAATTTGTGAACTTCGTAAATATTTCTTTCAGCAATTTATCGTAGTTGTTTACAAATAGCGAACATTAAAACAGAGAGTGAGAGACTTCACAGTTTTTTTTAAGTCAATACCGGAAGTTGACATTGAGAAACCTTTTTAAAGAAGTGAATCATAAATAAAAATCAATATCATTTTATTTTTATTTAAAAAAAAATGAAAGGAATAATCTATTATATGGCCGAGAACAAATTATTCATGGATCACAAGTATGGAAGTAATTGGTGAAGTCGTTCTCACGTGAGAAGCGAATACACACACATCTCTATTTCATATACATGTATACATGCACACACACACACACACACACACACACATATATATATATATATATATATATATATATATATATATATATATATATATATATATATATATATATATATATATATATTTATATATATATATAAACACACACACCTACTTTTTGTTTATGCACCTAACTTCGTATTTTGTTTTTCTGTAAATTCCTACTATATATGTTTGTCTATGTAGATATGTAGGTATGTATGTATATGCATGTCGGTATATTTAACACGTACGTATGATTATGCATGCAGTGCATAAGGATATAAGGATGCAAGTAATCGTTAAGTCAATTTTTCATTTTAAAGCATAAACATAAGAGGGCCATATTGAAAACAACAAGGAACAAAAGACCACTGTTATATCCATTCGTACCACTTTTACAATCTGTAGCAATACGTGTGTATAATCGGATATTGAGTACATTTTATATTCTTATTTTATAGTATAAAATTTCAAACATTTGTGTCTCGCTATCCTATTTATTTTGTAAATAGAACACAATACACAACATTCTACATCATATATATTGCTGTTTAAAGCAAGAATTAGGTTCCTTTGCCATCAGAAATGCCATTAACACCTGCAGCACATTTAACCCACACCTTCCGGATTGAAATGTAATAAATACTGAGAAAAGAGCCCCTTGCCAACGAGAACGACGTTGTTTGTATCTAATATATCATCAATGTTAAACCCTTTTTCTTAATTTTGGTAACACACCGGTAAAGAATTCTCAGATGATTCATTATGTATGTTTTCTTTGAAAGTTAATTGCTTTTGAGGTATAAATAATTTGTAACCATAAGGAAGTAATTCCTTTTTATGTATACAACGAATAACAATAGAAATACAATATATCGTACTACAAATCATTTACAAAAATATTGTCTACTTTAATAGAAACATACATTTAATTTATCTGGAGAGACATTGACTGCATTTAAAGACATTCGAAATAACAGAGCACACGTTGCCCACAGCTACTGGATAAAAATGTAGTAAATACTCAGAAACTAGTCCTTTCCAACGACACCAACGAAGTATGTATTTAATATATCATAGATGTTAAACCATTCTTTTTAATTTTGGTAACAAACCGACAAAAAGTAATTTCAAATAATTCGTTAGTTATGTTTACTTTCAAAACTTAAATGCTTTTGAGGCATAATTATTTTGTGGTCATGTGGTGAAATGATTCTAATGAAGCAATTCCTTTTTATGTGTATAACAAATAGCAATAGAAAAACAATATATCGTACCAGAAAACATTTATGAAAACTATGTCTGCATTAATAGAAACATACTTTAAATTAATCTGAAGAAACATTGACTACCTTCAAAGATATTCGAAATAACAGAGCACATATACATTTAGTTCGAGTGCACAAAATATAAAAAAAACAACTTGTCGCACTCTAGGACTCACATACAAACTAACAGATATTGAAATGTGCACACAAACGCATACGGACGCAAACGCACACACACACATCTCTTCCTGTGTATTTGTAAAAGTGAGCGTTTACAAATTGAAGAACAGGAGACCGAGATATCCTCATGAGTATCTATCTATATATCTATCTATCTATCTATCCATCTATATATATACATACATACATACATACACACACACACACACGCACACACACACACACACACACACACACACACATATATATATATATATATATATATATATATATATATATATATATATATATATATATATATAAGATAATAAGAGTGAAAAAACTACAGAAGGCTTGTGTTACATGGTTAAAGTATATATTTAAATTATGTCAGAAAAATGTTAGAAAAATGTTATAAAATCTTTTTGGTATATAAACATTGTATTTTGAGAAATAACCGGTTTCGTGTTGTCTTTTCAAATTTCTCTACTTCATTGTGTCGTGTTCGTTCCAGTCTGAGAAAGAAGAGTTCTAGATAGGGGGGGGGGGGGTAATTAGGGATTTCTTCCGGTATAGGGTAGATAATCGAAATCTAGGAGGTGGTAGAGTTTGATTAATTTACCATGGTTTTGTTCTATATTTTTTCCTCCTTTTTTTTTCCCCAGTGGGGTGATGAATTTCCTTATTTAAATGTGTTAGCAATGGTTAAGTTTGGGTTTGTATTTTTGAATGAAAAAGGTTTCCTTATTTAATCTAATATGTGTTGGTGTTTTAATGGCACATTGATAAAAAGGAAAGATTATAAATTGTGGTAGCATTTGTTTTGCGCATTTTTCAATATGATCACTAAAAGGTATCATTCGGTATTCTGGGTGTGCAATCTGCTGGCGGTGCAGAGTGCATCTACGTCTGAGCGATAACCCTGTAGACCCTATGTAGTTCTCGTGGCAGCCCGAACATCTTATTACATAAATAAGATTTTCTGAGGCACAAGTAAAGTTAGATTAACTTTGAATTTGTGTCCCTCTTTGAAGAGGAATTCTGAACCTTCTAGAATGTTTGGGCATGTTGCACAATTTGGTCGACCACATTTGTTTACTTTCGCATCTGTTGTTTCGGAAAGTAATTTTGCCTTTGTGAGGATCTTTTTCAGTGATTTTGGTTGTTTGTGGCTTTTGATGATTTTGTGTGTGTGTAATATATATATATATATATATATATATATATATATATATATATATATATATATATATATATATATATATATATATATATATATAAGGAGGTACGTTGATGCAAACAGGAAATACAAAACTAAAAATGTGAGTATATGTATATTATTTATTAATATTTAGCAGAAATAACAGAATGACTAAGAGTCTAAGGGTTTAATGCATTGACACTTATCAAACTAGTTTTAGAGAGCACTATATGACTTATTAACAATTATATAAATTCACAGGTCGAAGACATGTGACTACTTTTATACGTTCCAAGGAAAATATTCAGATATTCAAATAAATGTTATAACCCGCATTAAAGGATACTAAAATCCAATGAAAATACTCGTTAGTTACCAATCCATAGAAAGTTAAACTATGAGGTGACTATATAAACCATGTTTCATACGTTTATATATTTAAAGAATAAGGAGAAATCGGAGAGTTAATTAATAAAATATCATTTATTATTTATAAAATATGACAACATATCTGACAGGTGTTTCGATTCAGTAATCTTTAGATAATTAATTTATAAAATTAAAATCATTATAAGAAGAATCTCTTCAGAGGCAGTAAAGATATACCGATTAGAAATATATGTTGAGATAACAGATGCAAACCGTTAACTGATAGCAAACATACAAAAAGTGCTGGTTATAGAAGACATCAATTCAACATAGTCAGAGAAGGTAGTATATATTTTTATGTCTTAAAGTAAGAAGAAGAGAGATTAATATAATTTCATAGAGTATTGAGAAGGAGAAAAAGAAAAAAAAGAAAAGAAGTAAAACACATATAAAATCATACTTCTATATAATATTACAATACAAAATAGTTTCAAAATTATATAATTTAAATTACGTAGGATCAAACCGTGGCAATTATATATTAACCGAAGTTATCAGAAAGCGATAAATAATTTCTAGATATAATAATAATAACTTATTGCTTCGGTTTATAAAAATAATGAAACGAAATTAAATGTAAATAAATAAATAGAAACTCTAGAATAAGATGGAAACGTAAAATATCAGAATACATAATATATACTTACACCCCTTAAGAAACTTTATTTCAAGCCTTTATGGTAAAAAGAAACAATAATATAAACTATTGGATAGGAAACAATTTTTAAAATTCTGACATACAGCGTTCCTTAAGAAAGAAAACGGAAGTAAATATGTTATTAGACAAGTATAAGTGGATAAAAGGTTTTTTTTAATGAGAATAAACATTACGTAAGAGGAAAAACTAATGTATAAAAATAAATTGAAAATAAAATAAAATAGATGACATTGAATTACGTTAAATGCCTTCATTTATAGCAGGATGTATGGAAAATATATATATCAAGACAGCAAAGCCAGAACAATTTTTAAACGGGGGCGTATGTAACAATGTAATCGGAGGTAATGATAATATATTTGTGTATTTAATCGGTAAATTATAAATCAGCATAATATGTTATTAGTGTGATACATTATAGTACTAAATAAAATATAATATAACATAGTATAATTTAATATAAAACATGAATAAATAAATAAATAAATACAGTCGGGGTTAAATGAAGAAGTTAATGGTAATACAGGATTAAGAGAGAGGTTTACCTACGTGTGTACGAGGTGTATAACGCTTATAATTAGGGGGAGAAATAAATAGGTATAAACATAACTACATGTCCGTTCATAAGTACACATGTTATATACCAGTTATTATAATGAAATAATAAGACTAATTGAGAAATAAGCATAATTCTCCATCAGAAATAATAGAATGAAGCCCATTCATGAAATATGTCATTCATTTTTAAATATATCATAGAACACAATGCAAAATAGCCAATGGGAGGTAATATAAGATTTACCAAAAGTTCTAAATTATCATAAGCTAACAGGAGTATATTGTAAGACATAACATGCATTTGATTAGGTAGATCAACTTACATGCAAAATGTAAGTTTATACAAAGCTTATAAAAAAAGATAAAAGAATAATTTGAATAAATTTAATAAAATAAAATATGAGTTAACCTTAAACCTATTAAAATATCATTATCAATACTTCTGAAAAGATTGATCTTATAATGGTTTAAATTTTATAGACTAATTGTCTAAAGATTACTGAAACGAAACAGCTGTCAGAGTTGTTGTCATAATTTATAATTAATGAATAATATTTTCTTAATTACCTCTCCAGTATCTCCTTATTAGTTATATATATACATACATGCATACATACATGTATATATATATAATGAAAATTTAACGATATATATATATATATATATATATATATATATATATATATATATATATATATATATATATATATATATATATATATATATATATATATATATATATATATATATATACATATATATATATATATATGTATATATATATTATATATATATATATATATATATATATATATATATATATATATATATATATATATATATATATATATATATATATATATATATATATATATATATAGTTTCAGTCGCCTATGTGAGACCATATCGTTAAAGTTTCATTTTTCTTAGATATAAACACCAGTTAAAAATATTTTCCACGTATGTTGAAAAGTTAAATTTACTGACACAATACATACATACATACATATATATATATACATACATATATATATATATATATCTATATATATATATATATATATATATATATATATATATATATATATATATATATATATATATATATATATATATATATATATATATATATATATATATATATATAAATTTAAGGAATGGAGTGAACGCATGTTATAACTGCATACTTTATTCCGACATATGTTTCGAAGAATTACAATTTATGCGATCCATAGGAATCGTCGATGTTAAAAATGTTAACTTCTCCTCAGGGAAATGTATGGGGATCATCTTAAACGTAAGATATTATGACCGAGTATGAGAACTATAGTTGGATAAGGTTATAACGTAATTCATTTGAAAAAATGGTTAGAGATGTAGACGCTACCAGATAGTACTTAGGACAAGAAAGGAAGGAAGAGAAAAAAAGGGAGAGAGAGAGAGGGAAGGAAAATTCAGAGTAGATGATATAAATACAATAAAAGTTTTTGGGGAAAGGAATGTTATCTAATAAAAAGACATTATAAATGGGGTTAATATTGTGTTTCTATATATATATATATATATATATATATATATATATATATATATATATATATATATATATATATATATATATATATATATATATATATATATATATATATATATATATATATATATATATATATATATATATATATATATATATATATATATATATATATATATATATATATATATATATATATATATATATATATATATATATATATATATATATATATATATTTATATATATATATATATATATATATATATAAATTAAATACAAGTGTAGGAGATGAAGAAAATACCATCTTGACTAGGCTGTTAACAATCTATTGAAAGTTTATTTTGCAGTTCATTGCTATTACAACACCAACAATTATGTTAAAATACGTAACATTTGACTCCGATGAAGATTTTTTGATGCACCTATTTGTATTCAAAAATAGCCCAGTTTGTATCTATATCCCATGTATATCCCATATTATGATAATTTAAACAGACAATTTCTATAGGAATTTTATTTTGGATATCTTTTGCTTTGAAAATGGCAAATATATTCATGCAGTAAAGTCACAAGACTCATTATAACAAGCTCATTTACCCCACCCCCGAAACACATCCAATAGCGAATACACTGAGATGTAAGTGTATATATATATATATACATATATATATATATATATATATATATATATATATATATATATATATATATATATATATATATATATATATATATATATATATATATATATATATATATATATATATATACACATATATGAAAGAAGAATGTATGCATTTAATTTTTTGGGAAAATGAAAGCAGTCTCGAACGACTCCTGACATCAGATGCTGTACTGATATCGATTCCCTGCACCGGATGATGTCCACGCATTCCAAATTCTGATATTTAGCTCTATGAAAGACACCGTCTTCAAGTATCGTTTAGAACAAAGGTGTATGTCACTCTCCCAGATTTTGAGAGGTACAGTTTTCAGTCTTCTGTAGTTGCTGCTGCCCATTATATTTCCGCCTATAGGTGTTTTTTTTTTACCCGAATTCCTGAATTATTTTTGCAGTTATTTTTCTGCGTAGATTTCCTTCATTTATGAAAATAAATAAAGTAAGGTCTCGATATTTCAATGTATCGTGATACAAATATATGCATAAGTTTAAATGCACATGTATACAATCATGCGTGTATATTTGTGTGTGTATTCATATATGTTCATTGGAGTCACCTTCAATTAAGTACTTAAAAAGAAACAATTATATTTTTTAAAAATATTCTGTGTATTTTTGCTCCATGACAGTTTCGCAAGTATCTTTTAACAGAGACTTTCTCTTTAGTATTGTTTTGAATGAAATAAGGTACTATATGTGTTGGTCATGTCATTCCTTTATAAATAATTTTATTCGCCACATATAGTCCACGCTCCCGTTGAATTGGATCAATAGCTAATTCGAATACATTTCTCATTTAGAATCGCGTATCACATTTTATGCATACCTGAATACGTACAATTTGATCTTTTAGCGATGGAGCGAGCGCATATTATATAGATTATTAAAGTAATTATGTGTTAAAGCTTGCCGACTGAAACCTGGTCCTATGTTGCTAGATAAGAAGTAATATCTAGAATAGATAGATATTACAACAATGTGACTGTTTCCAATAATGATGCCAGCAGCTTTATTGATATATTCTTAAGAATAAGATGTTGGCTGAAATGCATAAAATTCAGAAGATCTTGATAAAGAGCCAAACTTACTGGGAATAGATTTGTCAATTATAATTATGTAAGTTGACTATAAATGTTAGTGCGTATATTCAACTGTATATGGTGATGAACAGGAATGGACTACGACGTATTTTCATGTCCAGGAACTATACTGGCGAAGACATTTCGAGGTGTGTCAAATACACCGGAATATGTATAACTACATTAGTTTTATATATATATATATATATATATATATATATATATATATATATATATATATATATATATATATATATATATATATATATATATATATACATATATATATATATGCTTAAGGACCTATACCTTCACAGAACTACGGACTAACCTGCCATTTTTCTTCTATTTACTACTTTACACTTTATTCTTCCATTTACTGTTTTATTCTTTTATGCACTGTGAACTCTCTAGAAATTTTTCTTGCATACTCACCTTGTCTCCGTTGACGGAATACCAGGTGTGTGGAAATGCTGACCCATCACCTGGGATATCCCAGATACAGGTGTAAGACATTAGTTATTTCAAATTCACCTTTCTCTAATTAAATACTTTAAATAACCTGAGACACTCGTCTTCCTTAGTTTCGTTCTTCTTTTTCCTGTAATATATACCGGCTAACACAGACACCTACTGCGGACCCTTAGCTCCTGACTCATCTGTGAACTTAGAACCTAAAGATGACCAACTATATAACTTACACAGCGTATTTATTCGTTTAGATCATCGGTGAAGTAAACACCTATTATATATATATATGTGTGTGTGTGTATGTGTGTGTGTGTGTGTGTGTGTGAGTGTGTGTGTATGTATATATATATATATATATATATATATATATATATATATATATATATGCACAGACGCACGTACATGTCTGCATGTATATCTTTATGTCCACATCACCCCTAACATCTGGTCACCTCACTCCCCAGACTGCAACACATTTTATTCTTAAGTGTGGGGCACAGTTGAGTTAGAAACCAAAAAAAAAAAATCTATTTGTAACACCAAAGATGAACTGAAGGCAAAGATTATGGCAGCATTCACGCACTTGAAGAAGGAAACCGTGCAGAGGAATTGCAGGAGATTCCGAAGTCGTCTGGAGGCCATAGTTGAAGTCAACGGCGATTCTATTGAATAAATGTACTCTTTAGTATTTCAAGATAGCTTTATGTAATTTTGGTAAATATATCTGCTAAAATTTGATGTCAGTGTTATTCTCACTTTTTTGAAATTTAGACGACAAATTCATTCAACGCCCCCTGTGTATGAATATATGTGTGTGTTTTTGATATGTGTGTGTGTGTGTATGTGTGTGTGTGTGCGTCCATGTGTGTGTGTCTACATGTGTTTGTATGGACAGTGGAGGGCAAAAGAGATTCTGTGAGTGAGTATATATATATATATATATATATATACTAGTAGAGGCACCCGGCGTTGCTCGGGAATGAAATTGTTGCTTATATACTTGAAGAAAAAAAGGCAAAACATGCTGTATAGATATTTGAGGACATTCTGTAGATGGACTCTCAGATGAATGATGGCTGGGCGCCTCTCATGAATGGGGAAAATTGAAGATGTGCCAAAAAGCCTCATTGGTACATGGAAACTTTTACGAAAATTAAAATGGGGATTAAATGAAAGAAATGATTTACGTGAATATTCTCACGAGAGTAATTGAAATAAATGGCGATTGTGGAACCCCCACGCACGCACGCGCGCGTGCATACACACATGTGTCTTTGTAAATATGTTTGTATACATTTATGTATGTGTGTGTTTGTAAGAGACAGAGTGTGAGTGAGAGAGAGAGGTTTGTTGTCATGTATACGTACATGCATAAATATACATACATCTTTGGATGTATGCATATGACAACACAGCCCTTGACTCACTCACACTCTGTCTCTTACAAACACGCACGCGCGCGCATACCCACGTGTGTTTTTGTAAATATGTTTGTATACATTTATGTGTGTGTGTGTTTGTAAGAGACAGAGTGTGAGTGAGTCAAGGGGTGTATGTGTGTGTGTGTATGTGTGTGAGACAGAGTGAGAGAGCGGTGTGTATGTAGTATTTACTCTCTCTCTCTCTCTCATACACACGAACACACACACTCACACACAAAATAGAGAGTGAAGCTTTTTGCCATTGTTACGTCAATACCGGAAGTTGACATTGAGGAACCTTTTTAAAGAAGTGAATCTTAAATATAAAGCAATATTATTTATTTTTAATTAAAAAAATCAAATGAAGAGCCTAAGATTTATCCGAGGTCAAATTATTCATGCATGACAAGTATGGAAGCATTTGGTGAAGTCGATTTCACGTGAAAAGCGATTACACACACATCTCTGTTTTATATATAGTATAGATATATATATATATAGTGGATAATATAACAAACGCTTTAAACATGGTGGCTTACTGGTAGAGTGGTAGAGCACGGTCACTCTCACAGTGATCGTTAGGTGTATGGCAAATGAATGACGATAAACAATTTTTTCGACACATGTAGCATAGATTCCTCAGAGGTGGGCTACTCAACCACTGGTTCGCTTAATATTTAAATATCTTTTATTGCAAAATTATAATGTTACATCTCTACATCTCTAATAAGCTAGTAATAAATCAATCTAAGTTGCTGCCAATGAACACTTATATATATATAATTCTGATTAACTAAACTCATTATAACACCGTAAATATATATACATATCTTTTCTATCAATATATATATATATATATATATATATATATATATATATTTCCACTCGTACGGTATTCCACAACATTACTTTATTATATATATATATATATATATATATATATATATATATATATATATATATATATATATATATATATATATATATACTCTTTGCTCTTTTATTTGTTTCAGGCATTTGCCATGCTGGAGCACCGCCTTTAGGTCGATCAAATCGACACCAGAACTTATTCTTTGGAAGACTAGTACTTATTCTATCGGTCTCTTTTGTCTAACCGCTAAGTTACGGGGACGTAAACATACCAGCATCGGTTGTCAAGCGATGGTGGGGAAACAAACACACACACACAAATACAGATATATACGACGGGCTTCTTTCAGTTTCCCTCTACCAAATCCACTCACAAGGGTCTGGTAGGCCCGAGGCTATAGTAGAAGACACTTGTCCAACGTGCCACGCAGTGGGACTGAACCCCGAACCTTGTGGTTGGTAGGCAAGCTACTTACCCCACAGCCACTCTTGCGCCTATATACCTATATATATATATATATATATATATATATATATATATATATATATATACATGGCAAATGAAAGACGGAAGATGAAATATAGGAGAATTTGTTATTAATCATGACAATATATATCGTCGAGTGATAGATAAATACAACTCGTTAAAATGACTGTTCTGCTATGTAACTTTCCGTTTTGTAGCAAGAAAAGCAGCGAGACGGAGGAAATATCTTCATTTATATAGATCAAAAATAAAATCACAGATGGCAAAATTGTAACGAACACGCAATCCAGCGAGAAAAGTATTAAAGATATCTATTAATAGATATGGATTTATAAACTCCTTCGGGCAAGGTGCATGGGTGGGGGTGTACACTCGCTCATACAAGCATCCACAAAAATGTAAGCATCCGAACATGTGAGGGTTGGTACACTCATTACCACAAAGCGAGTTAGCTATCTACTTGGCGTTTATAAAAATGGAGAGGTTAAAAGTAAACTTAAGTCATCCATACCTTAAAATAAATTAATTTAAGTTAATGGTTAATCAAAATTCATTCTCACTGCATTGTGCAAAAGTATATTTATATGCATATAGACATCTCGAGTCATTCAGAAATTCTATTCATGATCTCGGTAGTCCACAGAATAGACAGAGAATTCTCGGAGCAGAGACGGCATCTCCTGGAAATTATAAAAACCACTAACAAAATTTCATGCAGTACTTGTAAAAATATCCTTTTATAGAAATTTATCTAGAGAAGTTTATCTAGTTCATATGCATTATGATTAAGAATATGTATTATGAGTAGTAGATCTTATATATTATTGCATTACAGTATATTGTAAATTGATTATAGTGTATTTTTTGTAACATAAAAATGTATGACTGTTAGTTACAATATTACTTAGTGAAAATTTCTAATACAGAATAAAAACAGAATTCTCCTCCGCGAAATAGCTAAGAAGTTATTTAGCCAACTTTATTTCTTGTAGTAATATACAACTCTTTCTATCATCACGAGTTTAAATGATATGAATTATTTTTGCCGTCGCTACGATTGAATTTGCGATGAGTAATAGAGAAATACCTAGGATAAATATTAATGGTTTCTCAAATGTTATCCATAATACATTTATAAATGTGATATGTTATAAAAACTAGACATCTTCAATTCAAATGTCGATTCTTCGAAATGACACCCCAGCAACCCTTACATATTCATTCACCTTATCCAGTAAGAATTAAGTGCGAAAATAATCACTAATTTCCTTTCATTTCGATGAATGCATGACACAACTTCTCAGAAGCAGGTGCTGTTCTTCCCTCCCAACACCTTTTTGGAAATAATTCAACAATAATTCAACAGCAAGAACATTCTGAAAATGATATACTTAGAAAGGTTCTTTGTAGAGGAAATGTATAAGTAATGAATTATGAAAATGACCTGCATATTTACTAAATGTGCCTAAACTTCTTTTCTTATATTTGTAGCTAGTTTAATGAATAAACATTTGATTTTGCTCCAGCTTGTTATCTGTTATATATATATATATATATATATATATATATATATATATATATATATATATATATATATATATATATATATATATATATATATATATATATATATATATATATATATATATATATATATATATATATATATATATATATATATATATATATATATATATACATATATATATATATATATATATATACATATATATATATATATATATATATATATATATATATATATATATATACAGATAGATAGATAGATAGATAGATAGATAGATAGATATATAGATATAGATATATATATATATATATATATATATATATATATATATATATATATATATATATATATATATATATATATATATATAGGCGCAGGAGTGGGTGTGTGGTAAGTAGCTTGCTTACCAACCACATGGTTCCGGGTTCATTCCCACTTCGTGGCACCTTGGGCAAGTGTCTTCTACTATAGCCTCGGGCCGACCAAAGCCTTGTGAGTGGATTTGGTAGACGGAAACTGAAAGAAGCCCGTCGTATATATGTATATATATATATATATATATGTGTGTGCGTGTGTATGTTTGTGTGTCTGTGTTTGTCCCCCCACCATCGCTTGACAACCGATGCTGGTGTGTTTAGGTCCCCGTAACTTAGCGGTTCGGCAAAAGAGACCGATAGAATAAGTAATAGGCTTACAAAGAATAAGTCCTGGGGTCGATTTGCTGGACTAAAGGCGGTGCTCCAGCATGGCCACAGTCAAATGACTGAAACAAGTAAAAGAGTATATATACACAAATAAATATATGCGGAAATGTGTACATTAATCTATGTCATACATTTGGTTAGACCTCTATTATCTTTTTCAATACACTTTTACTATTATCAGTTTAAAAGCCTCTTACCTGAAATCCTGCATATAATTGAGAAACAAAGAACTCCTTTCCCCTCAGAGCCGGTAACGATTAAATTTGAAATGTCAGCGTTAAATGCGTTTTCAAATTATTTCTCTAATATAAATCATTTTTGAGGTGCATTTTCCTGTTTCCACTGTATTGTTCGATCATTTAAAAATGTTGACACAACGCCAGCAACCTCGGAGGTGGAGCAAGTCAAATAAATTGACTCCTATGTTCAAGAAGTACTTATTTTATCGACCACGACAATATGAAAGGCAAAAATCTACTTGTGCAAAACTTAAACTCAGACCGTAAAGACTAACGAAATGCTACTAAGCATTTTGCTCGTCGCACTAATTATTCTGCCAGGTTGCAACTTTGCTGTGCTGTTAAATAAAAATTCATATCACATTATTTGAGATTTGTGAGAGGCAAATTCGGTAACATGCACTGAGTTTGAAATTTTTCAAACCTTTCAGTTGTGCTTTCACTTACGCCAAGTTATATAGTAAAACACAACAGTTAAAAATTTTTTTTTTCTGACGTTATCTTTAAGAATTGTGAAAATACCGGGGTTTCGATGTGGCAAACATTGACGAGCAAGATTATATAAAGAATGCTGGAGTGTGCATGTATATGTACAAAATAATTTGTCATCTACTAATAATTGAAAATTGATGTACTGCATTTGTAGCGAAGATGTCGCTATTAAATATTCCACATTGCATACTCTCGCGTAAAAAAATTATACGCGATCAAGTTACAAATGAGGAATTAATTGAGCAATTTGCTTATGGTGTTGATGGGCTACCGGGAAAAAAATCATTAAGATGCAGTAAGCGAACGACTAGAAAGAAATTAATGGATGTTGTTAATGATCAAATGATGAATTGTCTCAGAAATGTATCACTAAAGTTTAAAATTTCTACGTGTAGAATCTTTAGTTTTCTTACTTGTTGTCATTAGAATGTCGGTTGCAAAAACTATTGCTACTTCAGAATCATCACTAGTTAAATCTTTCTTCTATTTTTTTTTAATATTTTTTTTTCCCAAAATAATTATCCTTCAAAACACATTTAAATTTTTCTGAGTGCTTCAATCACTTTCCGTTTCTGACAGATATAGTTTTTTAATACTATTTGAACAAATACATTTCCTTCACGCTCTTGCTGTTATACCCTCACACCGACAGACACAATAACTGTGTAGTAATATACTAAAAGGTAATGAATAAAATGTTCGTACAGTTTTTCGTATATGCGTACCCATATTCCAGTACATATATTTATAGTATTGTTTCAATTCCCACATACTGACAGATGCATAGGCATATTTCTGTTCTGAATATACACACTAACATTCTCTACCTTATGCCTATAATTAACTTTGGGTAAATGTAATAATCGAAATAAAACTTATGCATCGAATTCTGTTATGATTTTTGAAAATATCACGCAATTTCTTATGAAGTATAGCCATTTTAAAAGTAAAAATGACTCTACATAGTTTTATGCGTTTCATAATTTAGATATCTATTGTTCAATTAGTGGTTGCATCGACGTTCAGTGTACATTGCATACAAAAATACCGTACGATGAGTTGATGCCACACATAAAAGGTGTAAACACGTAAATATTGACACATCATATATACGTATATACCGACACATACATACATACATATGATTTATATGTGTGTGTGTGTGTATGTGTGTGTGTGTGTGTATATGTATATATATGTATGTGTGTATGTGTCTGTGTGTCTGTGCATATATATATATATATATATATATATATATATATATATATATATATATATATACAGTCTGCGATAGGTGAATTGAAGCACCTTCATATTTTTAATTTCGCGCATGCGCAGTGTTTCTTTTTGGTTTTGCCAACTACACAGTATAGTAGAGTCATTTGGGTAAAGTCTGTGAGAACAACAGCGCCATAATACAATTTAATCTACCAGGAATTTTTGAAGGGATATGCTGAACTGCTCGGCATTCGCGCCGGAAGCTCCAATATGAAAAGATAGTGACCATATAGAACAAACTTTGGGTTGTGTGTTCCGAAACCATGTAGCGAGAGTGATAAAAATCAAACATCCAGTCAACATTATGGTGTTTAGATATATCATTAATTATGGGAACGCTATGCCTCCATTTTGTCTTCCCATACGGCCTCAGACTCAACACAAAAGCCTACATCAAAGGACTGCATGAGGTAGTGCTGCCCTAGGTAAATAGGGTGGTGCAGGAAGACACTATGTCTGGCAACAGGACTCTGGACCATTCTACACAAACAGGAGAACCCAGTTGTGGTTGTCAGACAATATCTGCAACCTCATGGCACCTAATATCTGGTCACGTTCCTCCCCACACAGCAACTTACTTGATTATTATTTAAATTAAATGGAACTACAAATGTGAAAACAAAAGTCATGATTGAAGTATCTTCAGTAAGCAAAAAGAATCAAACTTGAGCAACTTTCACTATTTTCAACCTAACCAGCTTTAAATATGATTATGACAGAAATTCCCTATATACAATTAGATGTTAATATACAACACATTTCTGCGGTCCTTAACATCATACATATCTCATATTTTTCTGCAGATATGCACACACGGTGAGTGATATGAAGTGACTATCAATGCCATACTGGTGAATCATTTTCTGGAACGTTTAAATATTTTTTTAATGAAAATTGGTATTTTGAATACGCCCTTAATGTTTTAACTGTGAAGTGACAAGAGTCAATGTCACTTTCCCAAGCATCATAAAATAACTGCAGAGAGAAATTTACGGTATATATTTTCTGTATGGAACTTTGCCACCAGAAATCTACAGTTGCTTACTTTATAAACGTTGATAATTCTGAAAACGATTTTCCCATGTGACAACTGGTTTGACTATCTCTTTTGTATTTCAGAAATATGGTTGGTTATGAGGGAAGAAAATACAAAAATAGCGCTGCTATATTTGTGGATGTTACACTAGGTAGCGAAGCAAAATCAAAGCATGCGATATGTGTTTACCATCTACTAAAGATACAGTTTGAAAATAAACATGAAACAGATACAACACTCATCAATTCTCAATACTTATACAAAAACTAAGACTACGAAACCGGGTACGTAAATATAAGTAAATTTTCTTACAAATTTTAAGCACATTCAATGTTTACTGTCTTTTTTATTTTCCATTTAGATCTACTTGTGTTGAATATATATATAGAGAGATATAGATACATGTACATATATATATATATATATATATATATATATATATGTGTGTGTGTGTGTGTGTGTGTGTGTGTGTGTGTGTGTATGTATATATATATATATATATATATATATATACATACACACACGCATATACCCCCTCCCCCCACACATATATATATATATATATATATATATATTTATATAAAACACAAAAGTTTTCGTGACCTTTACAAACGTGTTTTCTCCAAAAATACTCCAAATAAATAAATACATTAAAAATGATATCATTTATCGAGTTTCAGAAAAACATACCACTAAATTATGCATGAAAACTGTGAATGTAATGTTATAAACTGATAAACTATAGGTACGTCTACTTACCATCTACCTTTTCTCAAATAATTCCTCACGAATTATTGAAAATCTAAGAACATAAGAGTGTGGATATAGATCATCATGCCACCAACCAAATTCTTTACTCACAAAAGCAGTTTATTTCATCAATCGGTTATCATGCTGCTTTGATTGTGTTTTAGTGCACACATCCTGATATCATTTGAATGTTTCATAACAAATAAAATACATGTAGTTACATATACAATTAGTATACCTTATAGAGTTGAATATGTTTTAGTAAATCACATAGTTTTGTTAAGCATTCTATTCGGGACAACGTTATTATCTCCAAACCATTGTTTTATCGTAGGACTGTGTATCTAACAATAGGAAAAGCTATCCAAGCATTGGGGATTTCCCCAATCCTCACAGACATCATAGTTTGTTATGCATCTCAGTCGTATTGAATATATTAGAAACAATTCAGGAATGTCACAGAATTTGCAAAATTTGTATAAAGTAATATATTGAAGACAAAACGTTATAGGAAGTAATGAATCAGCGATTGTACAATGGATTCATTACATTCACAACGGTTCCGTGTTATTGGATTTATATTCTGCTTTCTTAAACGTATGTAATTTATACAACAAACTTGATGTTCGTTTTATGAATTACAACTTGTTGGGCAAAGTAATACTATATGTCGTGTAACTAAGATGCAGAATTTTAGATTTTATCTAATGAAACGTGTATAGACTTTGAAATACGGTTATTTCAAACATTACTGATATATTAACGTTTCACAACCTACAAAAACTGAAGTAGTTCAACCAACTTCAATCAATCTTCACTGATTTTGCTACTAAATAATACGTTCTTTGCATTGTACTGTAGAATTTGAGATCGCGTATCTTTGTATGAGAAATATTACTTTATTTATAACGCAACATGTGTAGTAATAATAAAGCCTTTATGTAAAGATACATGCATATATATATATATATATATATATATATATATATATATATATATATATATATAATGTTTATATATATATATATATGTGTGTGTGTGTGTGTGTGTGTTCATAGATAGACGAATGCTATATTCACTTATAAGTGCAATGTGCAAAATATATTTTATATAAAACACACTATAGGATATTACATGTAGAATTACAAAGAAACGTAAAACTCATAAAAACTCTGTGTATGTAAAATATTCTCTTTCCTTAGTAATAAGCTTTTATTTTATATTTTGTCAACACCTACATAAAGCTTTATTTCTCAAAATTAAATTCATATAAAATATCATACGATATTTTAATGATTCTCTGAATGTTTAACTCTGCTCATACAGAAATTTATATAATTCAAAGAGAAACGAATTTCTACATTTACCATGTAATTAATCATTTTACGCCATTATAGAAAATATATATCTTTTGAGGAGAGATTTATATTAATGAATAAGTCAAACTGACATTCAGGGAAATTGTTAACAATATCTAAAATATAGCAGTAAAAATGTTTAATCTAATTTTCTCTAAATTCATTTATTTATTCGATTTTCATGAAAACAGTCTTGTTAAATAGCTCACACTATTCCCCTTTTCACATCAACTTATGTAAAACCTCATGTATTTGTATATCTAAGTCATATGAAATTTAAATAATAATGATAACTTAATCATGTGCTGACTTAACACTTCTTACATACGTAACTACGTTACAAGAGATGCACTAAATTATTAAGCGAAAAACGTAGTTAAAATTTCCATTTATAAGTGCAAAAAGCACAAATCTTATGGCTATTTTTAGCATCTTTAAGTACGGGGGATATATTTTGAAGATATTACGCATTATTTGTTCATATTTAATATAACGGCTATGGAAACAGAAAGTCTGACATGATGTTCATACAAGAAACAATTAAGGACATCATTACAAGATAGCAAACCTGATAAGTATAGCATAGTTTATGTATGCAGACCTGTTGATATACATTTAAAAAGTAATTAATTACTATAATGTATCACAACTTCTTGACACGCAAAAGTCTGAATCTCTTTGCAAACATTTGGCACATAAACTCATGACATTATTATTTGACAAGCTGTAAGTTTCCACAAACTGTATTAATTTAATAATTTGCCATATCAAATTTAATCGATTCTATTTACTTTTCAATTTTTCACTCTTTTTATCTAAAATGTTTATCCTTGTACGAGTATGTTTCATGTAGTTGTCTTATGCTTGATAATAAGTATCTAGCTTACCATAAGAAGATCACTGCCTCTAACGTGATGTTACCATAGAATTGCAATGATAAACTAATTAGTACTCAGAAGCACACAAATAAAGTGATATAAAATGCGATTAGTATGCGTCAAATATCTGGAACTTTCGCAGAGATACGAAAGGTTAATGCCCCTCTCGATTTATATACACTCCAGTAAATTATTTCTTTTTCTGTGGTCAATGGCCACAGATATACTAAAGATCGCTTTAGCATGTTGTTCATTCTCAGTGTAAAAATCAATTTGTCACACGTTTATATTTTTATTTTAGCTGTATTATGCGTACAGTAAAAATAAATTAATGTTATGTTGTATGAAGATACCCATATCCTATACATAGCTAGATATTTCTAAAACCATATTGACTTGAAACTGAGAAACTTTAACGCACCAGAGGGAAGAAAAAATCTAAATGGATAGTATGCAAATGGAACTTTACCATTCTCACATCAGTATGGCATATTGAAAATGAATCCATTGGCACATTTCTCTGTGGATAATATCCCGTTCACCGGTAAGTGAAGAAAATTTTATTTCTTAAAACACTTAAATTGGATAAAAATGAATTGGTGGTTTAGTAATAATTAGATGTTTAGTAATCGGTTTCTTTCATTAATGTTTCCTAGTATAACTCATGATATTCACGTAGAACCGCCTCATTGTATTGTGAAATTTTAAATCATTGTAGTTTAAACTAAAGATAGAAAAACTATACTTCTTTAAACTCTCACAGTCACTCAATATTTCATGTTTTAGAATATAAGTACAACCAACAAGAGTGAGAGCCCTAATAAGTCGGCATCTCTCATTACAAACAGAGGCGTTTAAAATAAATGCTGGAATTTTCTGTACACTGGCAAATGTACGAAACATTCTATTTTGGTTTGGTTAATATATACCCCTATTTTTCAATCGTAAAGAATAATTACCATCTAAATATTTTACCAGTCTTCTCTCGTAAAAAAGTGTTTTTACTTAAAATATATTTTCAAGCAACATTTCAACATCAGTACATTTAATATACATTTCTTAAGAAACTCCGTGGTATATTAATTCTTTTAACAAAATAGCCAATGGTTCGTGACATGTAGGTGAAGAAACCGAGTAGTAGACAATAGAAAGAGTACAACACACATCATCGAAATAAAAATACATTCTTCAGACATGCATGTGCGTTCAGATATATCGTGCAATGTGTGATTACGGTCCTGGAACCTTAAAACAATTGTTATATATCTCTATGTATGTGTATATATATAAGGGGGCCAGTGTGTAAAAAACGCATAATTATATTCTTGGGAATAGAAATTTCCCTTATGAATTTTTTTACACACTGGCTTCTTGATAAAATTATTGTAAAATAGTTTTATCCCTTTTTTGAATTTATTAATCAAATATGTATATATATATATATATATATATATATATATATATATACACACACATATATATATATATATATATACACACACATATATATATATATATATATATATATATATATATATATATATATATATATATATATATATATATATATATATACATATATATGTATGTATGTATGTATGTATGTATATATATCATACTTAAACAAGAATATTAGTGACAGTGACTTCAAAATTATGGCCAGTTCAGCCATATTTACTTATTGAACTTCATAAAGGTCAAACTATTTGAAATCTATGAATTATCCACGAGATATTATAATTGGTTTTATCATTTTTCAAAAGCCATCCAAGGAAATATTAGCGTTACCGGTAGTATAAATCAACAGCTCTTCAGGTTGTAACTAGTTTGATGAATGCCAAACTCAAAACCCTCGACCCTTTAGTGAGTGGATTTGGTAGAGGGAAACGGAAAAAAAGCCCGTCGTATATATATATATATATATATATATATATATATATATATATACACAGGAAACCCGAGGAGGATAAGTGAAATACTAAATGATCAATTCAAAAGTGTTTTTACTCCACCCCTAGGGCACTTTCAAGTCAGCAATCCAACTGACTTTTTTACCACTGCAGATATAAAAGCAGAGGAAATGATGATTGATTACATCGATATAAAGGGAGACGATGTAATAAGGACTATAGATGAATTGAACCCAAACTCAGCTACTGGCCCTGATGGATTCCCAGCAATCCTTCTAAAGGTATGTAAACGAGTCATAGCAAGACCACTGCAGTCCCTCTTTCAGAGCTTCCTTGCATCTGGCAAACTTCCAAGAAAACTGAAGGAGGGGAAAATATGCCCTATTCATAAAGGAGGTAGCAGAGCGGAGATCAAGAACTACAGACCTATCTCTCTCACCTCACACATCAGCAAGGTCATGGAACGAATAGTCAGAAGAAAACTAATCGCCTTCCTTGAAGAAAATGACTTGCTGCCTGACACCCAACATGGTTTCCGACCAGGAAGAAGCTGCTTGACTCAGCTCTTACAACACTATGACTGGGTGCTGAAACAGCTACTTAACCACTCAAATGTGGAAGTGATATATCTCGACTTTGCAAAGGCCTTTGATAAAGTCGATCATGGAATGATATGTCACAAACTGCGTGATCTCAGCATAGTTGGAAAATTGGGAGAATGGCTTCATGACTTTCTGAAGGATAGAAGTCAGGTGGTAGTAGCCAATGGGGCCACCTCCAATGACACACAAATAGTGAGCGGTGTTCCGCAAGGCACTGTTTTGGGACCACTACTGTTCATAATGGCCCTCTGAGACATACCCTCAGCCACACAAAAGTCTCACAGGCAATACAGAACCCTGAAGACACTATGCACCTGCAATGTGAGCTGGATGAAATATACAAATGGGCTCAAAAGAATAACATGCAGTTTAATGCTGAAAAGTTTCAAGCCTTATGCTATCAGCATGCAAGACTAAATGCAGAACCCATTAAATACACTGGACCTGGAGGGACTGCAATCCAAGAGACAGGGACAGTGCGAGACCTGGGCATTTACATGAGTAATAATGCATCCTTTCATGTTCATGTTGCTAAATTGTCAATGAAATGCAGGCGACTGACCAGATGGATTCTAAGGACTTTTAGAACAAGAGATCAGGAAACAATGATGGTGCTCTGGAAGACACTTGTTCTAAGCCACTTTGACTATTGCTCTCAGCTATGGTCACCAACCAGTGTCAAATTAATGTCAGAACTTGAAGCAATCCAACGAAGCTACACGAAGAAGATAGCCTCTATGCAGCATATAAGCTATTGGGAAAGACTCAAGAGATTAAGACTATATTCCTTAGAGCGTAGACGAGAAAGGCATGCCATAATATACATCTGGAAGATCCTCGAAGAAATTGTCCCAAACTTTGGCATCGAAAGTTACACAAATAAAAGAACTGGACGGCATTGCATAATGCCAAGGACTCCAAATTTGCCATCAAGATGTAGGACAAGATACTGCAATAGCCTGCGCTTCAACGGTCCACAGCTCTTCAATATCCTCCCGAAGGACCTAAGAAACCTGCATGCGGTGGATGTAGGTGTCTTCAAGAAGAGACTGGACCTCTTCTTGTCAGGTGTCCCAGATGAACCAACTTCACGGCAGGAGGTGCAGATGAGAGCAGCTGCATCAAACTCTCTCATGCACCAAATGTCAATTCCTGAAGTAAAATTCGTGAAGTGGAATTGTGTAGCAACACCAAATGGTGGCGCCCCAGCATGGCCACAGCTCATGAGCTGAAACTAGATAAAATGAAATGAAAATGAAAATATATGTGTGTGTGTGTGTGTGTGTGTGTGTGCGTATTCGTGTGTCTATTCTTGCCCCCCCCCCCACACCATCACCTAACAACATATATTGGTGTGTTTCCGTCCCCGTAACTAAGCGGTTCGGCAATAGTTTGAATAAGTTAGAATAAGCGTTAGAGTAAGTACTAAGCTAACAGAGAATAAGTCCTGGGGGCGATTTGTTCGACTAAAGGAGGTTCCTCAGCATGGCCGCATGCAGATGACTAAAACAAGTAAAAGAGTAAAAGCGTATATGTGCATATAAATGTGTATGCCACGAATGTACATCCATGCACGTGCGCCCGCAAGCACGCAGACACACAGTCAGATGCATCTCCATGTTGTCTAACAGTAGCTTGTAAGTTTGCAATAATAATTATTTATACTCTAAGTGGCTTATTAAATTTGGATATAAATCAAATAATTTTCTTTGGATATTTATTTTCCCGTCGTAATATTAGCTGTTATATTTTTTGTGATCGAATTTAGTATGATATTAAAAAAAATCGAATTGTAGCCGTCCGTCATATTCCTTCAGGGGCTGGCCATATATAATACTACATATAGCTAAAAGCTGTTACAACTAATTGGAAAGAAGATTATTGATTTTAAATTAGGTGCCGTAACAATAAAACCTCATGATATAGTTTCGAAATGAAGTATGGAAATGGCAAGGTATCTATATTTTATTGGCTGAGTGAATGTTATACAGCATATCTTGATCGTTGTTTATTTAAATTATTTTACATTATAAATAAAGACGATATCCATTTTAAAATTGATCAATTTAAATATAGGAAATATTTTGCAAATTTTCGGTAAATTGCAGTGCATTAATAACCATATGCAGGGAGATTAAGTTTATATATATAGTTTTATTAATTCCCATTGGGAATATAAATATAAATCAATGTTTTTGAAAGATATTTACTGGAATATTAACTTTGATGAGGTGAAACAGCTCTAAACTTAACCAGTAAAATTGCTGGAAATAGAAGCAAACTTATCTCCCTGAGACCACCATCTACTGTTTTTAATAGAAATTAGAGATGTATCAAAAAATGTGCTATCGGAACCAAATGACTGAGAAGTGAACGGCGTTATGAAAAGAAGAAGAACAAAGAAGACCCATGTTTTCGGGGAATTTCTTGCTCAGAAATTTTTCTCAAGAAAAGAAAGAAGTTTTAGCAAGATAATCAGCGAGCTACTAAAGTACTTTCAGAAATTCGGAAATAATACCAATTCAAATTTATGAATTAAAAACTATGTAATTCCTTCTCAGTTGAAGCCATGTAGTTCCAAATAATTTTAGTCAATTTAATAAAATCTTACTCCATTCTAATGTCATTCTATGTCTCAAGGCAGCATGCTGGCAGGGCCGTTAAGAAGCGAGCATTTCGTCCGTCTGTATGTTTTCCGTTCAAATTACGCCGAGGTCGACTTTGTCTTTCATCCTTACGTGGTTGATAAAAATAGTACCTGTTGTGTAATGGAGTCGATGAAATCGACTTTACCACCATCTCGAAATTGCTGGCCTTGTGCCAAATTTGAAATTAATAACGTTCTATATAAGTCAGGTGAAATATAGCTCCAAATAAAATAAGTACCTCAATTTGTGAGTATCTCTATATTGTGACATATTTGATATCAACACGTGGAAGAGAATGAAATTTTTAAAATTCATTAAGATATCTCATATATAAGTTGCGAGATATAATACAAGATTTTCCTGAAACGCTGCTTCGTCTGCGATTAGTTACATTATTTACATTTGACGGATATTTTTCCTCATCTTTATTGTTGTTAACACAACGTTTCGGCTGATATAACCTCTCCCTGTCTTGGGGAAATTTCGAACCTGGGTTCTCATTCCTAAGGTAATTTTCGACGTTATTATTATTATTATTAGCCACTGCTTGAAATCGAACTCAGAATCTTGAGGTTAGTAGCCCGCGCTCTTCATGCCAGTGGGCAATTATGGAGTGAATTTTAGGGCTTAGAAATCTAATATTATTCTATCCTTCCTTAATACCGGTTCCCATATGCTACTCGCATCTGCTTAGGAAGTTGTTTTGTCCTAGCATATGTGCTGCTTCTGTTAGTTTTCGTATTTTCCAGTCTATTATTTTAACTTCATCCCACAGGGTGAGGTGGTCTCCATTTTCCCATACACGATCAGCTATACCCATTTATTATTAGGGGGCGGCAGGTTTCGCCTTTGTATAACCTACCACAGCTGAATGGGATGGAGTACACGCAGTCTTTGTTTATATTCTATTCTATTGGTGGTTTTACTCGAATGAGATATTTGCGAAGAGTTGTATTACTCTTGAATATTGTCCTGAAAGCTCTGAATACTGTCACAGAAAGCTCTGAAGAAGAAGTACTGAACAAAGGTCTAAACTTTGCGACAACCATCAACTGTATTCATATTTGGACATAGTAGCCCCTATTGAAGAGATAGCCATAAATATAGCGAAAGGTCAGGGAGATGGACTAAGATGGAAAGTGAGACAGATACTAGTAAAAGCAAAACTTCCTAAACCAAACATCATTAACGGAGAGAAGTTCGCTATCAAAGGACTACAGAGTGACAAATCAATCATAATACTTCTAGCGGACAAAGGAAATGCTACAGTGGTATGAACAAGTCTGACTACTCTGAAAATTGGCAAGTCTTATAAATGATGGTAGCTACAGCAAAAAAAAAAAAGAAAGACCCAAATCTGAAAACAGAGAGGAAGTTGTCACAGACCGTGATCAAGTACAATGAAGTACGGACAACTGACTCAACACCACTGTAAACTACCACACGTGTACGGCTCCCTAAGATTCACAAGGATAGTATTCCATTAAGACCTATAGTGAACTGCAGTGGTTCAGCATGTCATTCTCCAAGACAATAAACAATGTGAGGACAAATATCCGTCGAATGTAAATAATGTACCTAATTCCCCATCTCTTAAATTTAGAATTGTGTTGCCCCAATATCTCTATTTAGTGAACTCACATTTAAATATGTATTATTTCAGTACTTATATATATATATATATATATATATATATATATATATATATATATATAAATATGTGTCACTGTAACAATTCTGTATATATGTGTCAGTCACAGAGATCAGTAATCAAATTTATATCATCATCATCATCATCACCATATATTACTACTATTACTGTGATTACTACTAGTAGTAGTAATAGCTGCAGTAGCACCAGTAGAAGCAGCAGCAGCAGCACCAGTAGTAGTAGTAGTAGTAGTAGTAATATGGATTTTACTTTTTCGTTTCTTCGCTATCACAATATATCTTTAACCCATGCTAACGTAAGAATGACGATAATTTCAGTAAGAAATCTTCACAAGCAAAATCAGCCCTGTTCAGTCACAGTCTCAGACTTCCTCAGACAAACAGCTCAAACACTAGCAACACAGACGGTTTATACTTCACCATTTCCTATGCGAGAAACTCTTTAACACTTTCCCGGGAATTAGAGATACGACAAAGGAAAAAAGATCGCTAGTCAATACCATAAGACTCCTAAATATGATATTACTACATAAGTTAATGTTTTAACTATTCTAAGCTAGCAAAAGAAATGTGGAGTAACATTCGAGCTTTAACATATCATTAAAAACTGCTGAAGTTCCAGTTTTATAAGTATTCTTGTTTCTCATTGCTGTCATTATAAAACTAATAGCCCAAACCAGTAGCTAGAACCAACGCAAAGAGATAATGTAGCATAGATATCTCAGCTGAATACAAAAGCCATTTGCTCAATTATCAATGGAAAAATGGAAAGATTCCTTACATAAATCTTAAACATTCAAACCTTCCAATTTTTGCATCCCTATCGAATCCTGTCTGAACAACTTCCAATCAGAAGCCATGGTGAAAGATTGGCTAACCCCATTCTAGTGTATTGTGAAGGTTGAAGAAAAACAGGAAAATCCCTTCAAAAGTTGTTAGCTATACAGGAAATGGATCACTTTCTTAAAATTGAAACGGCAGATCAGTGGCCAAAACGGAACATAGGGAATGACTGGACATTACGAACAACATGTGGGATTTCTTCCCTGCTTTGAAGGCCACCTTGATGTAAAGAGCGCAACATTCTCTCTTCTAACACAACATCCACATCAAGTTGTAGATCATAAAACTAGCATGTACTACTGAGACTGCTTTTTTCGCTATTAAGTATATATATACTTAATAGCGACACATGCAGTTTCAGTAGTATAGGGGGCTGTGTAGTAAGTAGCTTGCTCAACAATCACATGGTTCCGAGTTGAATCCCACTGCGTGGCACCTCGGGCAAGAGTCTTCTACTATAGCCTTGGGCCGACCAATGCCTTGTAAGTGGTAAATTTATTCAATAAAATCGCTATTGGATTCCACCACGGCCTCCAGGCGACCTCGGAATCTCCTGTAACTCTTCTGAACGGTCTCCTTGTATAAGTTGGTGAATGCTGCCATAGTACTTGCCTTCGTTTCATCTGTGGTATTAAAGGGAGTGTTGCTAGTCTCTCACTCAGCTGCACCCGAGACATAATAATCAAGGGGATTACTACTGTCTGGGGAGTTAATTGGCTACATGTTAGGGGTGATGAAGTCGCAGAAATTGTCTGACAGCCATGACTGGTTTTTTCCTGCTTGTGTAGCATGGGGCAGAGTCCTGTTGGCAGAAACAATGTCTTCATGCAGCCACCCTCGTGACACAGGGCAGCACTTGATTTCGGCCTCGGTTTTGAGTCTGAAGCCGTGTAAAGAAACGTATGGAGGCATAACTTTGCCATCACAAATGATCACTTCAAACACCATGATGTTGACTAGATATTTGATTATCATCAATCTCGGTACATGTACTCAGATTGCATTGTTTTCAGATTGACGTTCAAGTACACTGAAATGTTTGTTATAGAGATTCTGGTGTGAATGTTAAACAGTACAGCAATTCCAAATTTATGGCAAACAGAATTACATCATGCTGACGTTGTTCTTAGAGACG
>NC_142928.1:50105933-50120933 GCF_046866305.1 Octopus bimaculoides
ACCTCTCTGCAGTGGGGACACACACGATGAGAGGTTTACAGATACCACCTATGATACATTTCAAGTAGATGACTACCAACTCACTCTCCGGTTTCTGGAAGATCGAACATCTTTTGAGATCCACGTCTTTATCAAACAGCACAGAAATTTTGTGCTAAGAAGCGTGTCTTGGATATCATCGTCCAATCGGTGACTATGATATCTAAACCTAGCGAACTGAAGTCATTAAACAGGCGAACTGACTTCAAGTTTGACCGCAGGCCATGCACATTTATACACCTCACACTTCGAGCTGCCATGCTGGTTGAATAAAGAGAAGGGAAGAAAGAAAAATTACTTATCCCATTTAGAGGTTCGAGAGTTTTGGTGACTCTGTTTTCAAGCAAGGGATACCTCCTTTCAATTGAGAAGTCTTTTAGAAGTCTAGACCAAGGTCTTGCGCTAGAGACTCCCATATCATTATTTACTTTGTGTTCAAACTCTTTTTAAGTTTGGAAGAGCTAGGCTAGAGAACATTTCTCTCTGTTTCAATCTCTTTCCTTTTGATCAATGAGGCGCATCAGCTATTTGGTACTTCCCCTTATCAGCACAAATTTTGGGGTTGCTATATTTATTTTTTGTTCACATTGCCTTTGTGTGTGTTTCTGCTGGTGCTATCTTGTGTATGCTTTCGTTTTGTTGAGGCGGGTGTTGATGCTATATTGATAGTGTAGTTGTTGCGGTTATGTTTTCGCTTATTGCACGTGGTTTTGGTGATAAGTGGGATTATTGAGCACGGTCTAGCACTTTTGACGTTTTTATTGTGATATTTTTTATTCACTTAGTTTTTCACTAAATCGAGCACGATTACTTCATATTGGAATGATCTGATGCGGGAGGTGGCGGTGTTATTTTATTTATTTATTTATTTATTTATTGCATGTCCTCGTGCATGCTTGAAAAGGAGGAGGAGGCGGAAAGGGTTCGTTATTGGTAGTACTGGGGTCCTACGCTCTGCTGTTTTATTAATGATCAAAGACTTTAGATTTCGGTACAACGCCAGAAGATTTCTGCCTCAACTGTAACCTTTGTCGTATTACCGAGCATTAAATTTAATCCATTGATTAAAACTTTTCTCTCAAATGATATGTTTTTTAATTAATTTCGGTATCTTTATTTATATATATATATATATACATAGATATATATATATTTGTTCGAAAGATTTATAGGCATTACAATTCACATACTAATGAAGTTCTGCTGCATTAATATTAATATTAATATTATTTTATTTTTGAGTCTTTCTATATACTATGTTCATGTTTGCCTGAGTACACACATACACATACAAACGCACGCCCACAAACACACACGTACACACACACACACATATATGCATACTGGCACACATTTAATTTTTATATGTCACATGCAAATTTATTGAGGCAGACTCGTGTGCTGGAATGCAAGTTGTTGTTTTGTTCTATATTTCAAGGATGATTACGCCAATGATAAACACACCCACTGGTTCTATGCTTTTTATTTCGCATTTCTAATTTTGTCATTAGGTCGACTGTTTAGCCACGTAAATAATGATTTGTTTAATTAACTGTTCGCAATCAATCAAATAATTTTGTCAAAATCAGTCCTAACGACGTCAAGATAATATTTGACTGGTTGCCTACCAGCATCCTGCAGCAGTCCTTTGTAAATAGGCCTACTACTTCCTATTCATAATGCGTTGCATTAATTCTCATTGGCCCTTCGCAATCTCCATGCCGTGTTGATGGGCCTCTGCGTCGCTATGTTTCTAAATACTGCTACTGTACTTGTCTAAATTATATCTAAGCTAATGTATGATCAGTGAAAGTTTAGCTTCTGTTGCATTGTCTGCGTATGGTGGAATGCTCACACTTTTATTGAACGATATGGTTGTAGGTATCAAAATGATTGTTTCTAAATTGTTTCTAAATATACATCTACAGTTTTCTTTCTTCATTAAATCCAATGACTAACGCTATTTGCATAATAGCGATTAATAATAACGATATTGTTATTTCTACGGTGTGAAAAACGCAGCGAATACTTTCTTTGCATAATTATACAAATGACATTATAGAATTATATAACAAATTTGGTAAACTTTATTTACCTCTTAAAAAGGAATTATTGATTAAATTGCATAACTTGTTATTGGTATGCTATAGAATATAGAACATTTACAAAACATGATTATACAAATAAGTAACTTTAATTCCTTATAGATATGAGCAGAGAGGAATGCTAAATAGTTCATGTTAGGTGTTACACTTTAATTTTCATATTCCCATAAGACTAATAGATTTATTGTAGATGACCAAGATAGAAAGAAGTAATGATATTTGCAGATGAGACAGGTTTATTTTATTTTCAGTATATCCCACGTAGTATATTTAGTAAATAACGACTTACTATATTGATTTATCAGAAACTCCTGTTGAAATACAATTTTCTTTCTGCAAAACAAGTATAAGGCGCATCATTGTTGGACCTGTATGACAGTTATGAAGAAGATTAGTGGTTATTGGTGTCATTAGGAATTTTTTATAGTTAAAAAATAACTTTAAATTCACATATAGTATTTGGCGAGAACAGAAATTATCAACAGACGCAAATATATATATATATATATATATATATATATATATATATATATATATATATATATATGGGTACAGGACGTCACGAAACGTGTACAACAAAGAAAAATACGAAGTACGAGTACATGGAATATGAACTATTTTTTCGAACAACGAAAGACACAAATGGAAAACAATACAAACAGCATAAATAACGACCTTCATCAGTTTTTCGCGGTATTTCTACTCTCGTATTTCGCGCATTTACCAACAATATACGCTTTCGATAAAACAGTTGCTCCCGCAAAGCAAGTTTAAAAACAAAAATTGGATTTTACGGAGGGTCAAAATTGATAACACAAACGGGACAGTGAAAATAAACACGAACAGCAACTGAGCATAAACGAGGTTGCGGTGGCGAACGTGTAAATCAAGATTGGACAGGAGACAGAGAGGAACACGTCTTCCTTTTTCCAGTTACAAGGGAAAGAAAGAAAGAAACACAAGTGAGGAGAAGAAAGAAGGATGGCCGGTGGTCAAGGGCGAGCTTCGTGAGCAAGGGAGGAGGACTGAAGGACAGAGAGTTACAGAGTAATAGGATAGAATAGTGGGAGAAAAGAGGGCAAAAGAATAAGGGAGAGAAAGAGAGAAAAAAGAAAGAGTAAACTAATCGTATAGACTGCGCATCAGAATTATTTATATATATATATATTATTTATATATATATATATATGTATATATATATGAGGGAGAGAGGGAGAGAGCAGACAAAGAAGCCTGGGTTATAAAAAACATTAAGTCAAACCCCAAAACCTTCTTTCATTACGCAAAAGAAACAACCTCAGTACGCTGCAAGATTGGACCCCTCTTCGAAAATGATGGCTCCCTCACAGACAGTCCAACTAGGATCAGTGAGGTACTGAATGAGCAATTCAAAAGTGTCTTCACCACTCCATTGGAGCACAGACAAGTGAACAAACCAGTGAACTTCTTTGCTACCTCCCCTATAACCAGTGAGGCAGTTACGATGGAATACATCAACATTAGCGAAGAAGATGTACTACTAGCTATACATGAAGTGGACACAAACTCAACTGCTGGCCCTGATGGTTTCCCAGCAATCCTCCTTAAATCGTGTAAGCATGCCATGGCAAAACCCCTCCAGATCCTCTTCCAGAGCTTTCTCGCAAACGGAAGACTGCCAAGCAAGCTGAGGGAGGGAATAATATGCCCAATCCATAAAGGGAGAAGCAGAGCAGATGCCAAAAACTATAGGCCTATCTCTCTGACTTCACACATCAGCAAAGTCATGGAAAGGATAATCAGAGGAAAACTGATCGCATTCCTTCAAGAAAATAAATTGCTGAGTGATACCCAACATGGCTTTCGACCAGGTAGGAGCTGCCTGACCCAGCTCTTACAACATTACCACTGGGTGTTGAGGCAGTTACTCAACATCTCAAATGTGGACGTAATATACCTTGATTTTGCAAAAGCTTTTGACAAAGTGGATCATGGTGTGATATGCCACAAACTGCGTGATCTTGGCATAGCTGGAAAACTTGGAGAGAGGTTACATGACTTTCTGAAAGATAGAAGTCAGGAAGTAGTGGCTAATGGAGCCACCTCTATGAGAACACAAATAATGAGCGGTGTTCCACAGGGCACTGTCTTGGGACCATTGCTTTTTATAGTCGCTCTCTCAGATATGCCTTCAAGTGCCCGGATAGCCACTCTTGCAAGCTACGCAGACGATACAAAAGTCTCGCAGAAAATACAGAACTCCAGTGATGTTGCACACCTGCAGCAGGAATTGGACTCAGTTTACAGATGGGCTGAGGACAATAATATACAGTTTAATGGTGAAAAATTCCAAGCCCTGCGCTACCAACGTCCAAAACTGAATATGAAACTTACAGAGTACACTGGTCCACAGGGAATTTCAATGCCAGAGCCTAAATCAGTGAGAGACCTGGGTATCGACATGAGTGATGATACCTCTTTCCAAGTGCACATTACCAGAATGGCAACAAAGTGCAGACGGTTGTCTGGATGGATCCTGAGAACATTCAGAACCAGAGATAAGGAAACCATGATGATTCTCAGCCGCCTGGATTACTGCTCACAGCTGTGGTCACCCACCAATCTGAAATTAACAGCAGACCTTGAAGCAATCCAGAGGAGATTCACAAAGAAATCACTCTCATCGTGATCTGTAGCACGAACGGACCCGGTATATATATATATTATTTATACTATTTATATTATTATATGGTTAAACGCTACGCATCCTCTTCCCACTAAGTTTCATCTTATATGCACATATATATGTTTATAGATATATGAATATATATGTATATATATATATATATATATATATATATATATATATATATATATATATATATATATATATATATATATATATATATATATATATATATATACATATATATATATATGTATGTATATATATATATATATATATATATATATATATATATATATATATATATATATATACATACACACACACACACACACACATATATATATATATATATATATATATATATACATACACACACACACACACACACACACATATATATATATATATATATATATATATATATATATTAAGATTTATGAGAAGCAATAGAGTGATTTATGGTCCGAGAATATTTTGCGTTGGCACTTATCGAATGTGATAAGTACCAAGACATGAATCTCTCGGTAACTGTTAAATATTAATACGTGTGTGAATCTCTGTATGTATGCATGTATGTATGTATGTTTGTGTGTATATATCCGTAGAACACAGCTATTACTCATTTATTCATGTTTGTATAAAAATGTCTGCATCTGCGTTTTATTTTTATTCCTACTTTTAGTTTAGTTAGTTGTACGTTGTACATGACCATTTAAATGTATATTAATGGCTCATAATTTGGGCCTTTTTAATCAGAATGAATCAATATTAAAGTGATATTCTCGTGCTAGTTCACATTTGGTAGCAGTCATGAAAATTAGTATCCTTTATATTAGTATAATTTAAAGCTAATTTTATGATTACACCATTTAGAATCGATTGGGTTATATGGAATTTCATTGTAGAAGAATTAAAACCTTTGACATTTCCTGTAAATACCTAAATAAATATATAGATTACGCGTTCCTATATCACCAATGAAATATGGCCATTTAAATATTAACTACAACTAAAGGACATTACATAAGATTCATTGATCAAATTATCAAAATACTTAATTAAATATCATTGGTATTTCAGATGCCTACATAAATATTAAAATATTCACAAATAATCATTTTCCCTGCCTTCAGTAATAATGATTTCTTTTGGAAAAAAATACAAAATCATAAAGAAATGGACGGCAAAGATCATTTCAAATATCAATCCAATATTCGTCTAATTAAAATTAATTTTTATTCATTATATTGAAGAAAGTACAGAAGCACAAATTTTTCATAGTTACTAAAAGTTCATATGTATTAGCCATGTTTCTTGACATCTGCTTCTATACGAACACGCGTATATAACGGTATGGTCACATTTTCATACACGTACACAAATTTCAATACGTATACACACGCACAATCTTAATATAGATGCACAAAATACGCGTGTTTGCTTTTGTGTTTGTGATGTGTGTATGTGTGTATGTGTGTGTGCGTGTGTGTTCGCGCGTGTGTAAAGGTAATGTTTGATAAAGCAAAGTTAATTATAAATTATAAATTAAGCTTAAATAATATGTGCATCTTTGTGAGGAGAATATGGAGTTTACGTAGATTGTTTTTTTTTTTATGTAGATCCAATTCTGACTTGATCAGAGAGCATTCAGAGTTGCTAATAGTCAGTCAAACGATAAGGTCTGATCCAGAGATGTATCTGCTGACGTATACATTGTGTCCAGAATGCAATCTCATCATAAATGTTATAGTGTACAGCTCGAAATTCTAGATATGTTGCATACACATGTGCCTAATGTATCGTTCTATACCTGTAGATATTTCAGGGGGCCATAATAGAAAATCGGAAATTCGATTAATTCAGGCTGTGGCAGTAGTTGATACTCGACAGTTAATAAGCACAAAAGTGTAGCATTTGGGAACGTTTTGACAATTGATTAGATGCTATTGCCGTGTAATTCATTGTGGTGTTTAGTAGTATGGACTATGTTGAGTGTAATGTATTGTTTAGAAACCAGTGTTATATCAGTAATGTATCTTCTTTCTATGTTTTACTGGCTAAAGGACTGAAATAATGTTGTCCAAATTTAATGTCTAGTGAAGATTTATTGCAGTTAGTTACTGGTATATGTGTGTGTTGTGGATATTTAAGACATAAATATATATATATATATATATATATATATATATATATATATATATATATATATATATATATATATATATATATATATATATATATATATAATGGACAAATTATACAAAATGTATCAGTAAATGATGAGTAAAGCACCGGCACAGATTTGATTACCTGTTGCTATCGGTAGATTTATTGCGGAAATTTCGTAGTGGCGGTTGAGGTAACAGTATTAACAAAATAGATGGAATAAAATATTTTATTTAGTACGACATATGCTTCGACCCGTTCTGGGTTCCTTTGGGTACATAAATAATTTTTTTAAAAATGAAAAGTCTCACTAGAGATTTTCTGATTTCGTTTTACGTACTGCTATATGTCCATCAACTCTGGAAATGAGTGTAAAACTGAGAAAAATTGAAACGCAAAATTTCCAATATGAACATGAAAATTATACATTCTAGTTTAGAGAAAATGACGTAATGAGCCTTCGCTGTTGCAACTGTTAAGATAAAGAAAAGGAATTAGAAGATGAAAGGAAGAAAATACTTAGACGGAAATTTTTGTGTATTCGTGCTTAGATGCACATATACATACACATATACATACATACATGCATACGTGCATATATACATATATATACATATATATATATATATATATGCATATATATATATATATATATATATATATATATATATATATATATATATATATATATATATATATATATATATATATACATATGAACTTGTACATACTCGCTTACACACGCACATCCAAGTGTATGGGTATATACATACAACTAGAAACATGCGCATACGCACACGTACGGACAAATACATACCTATGTATATGTATAAGAACTCATATATACATATACATACGCATATAGTATAGATAAATATGGGCATATATTCATATGTAAAGTGAGATACAGACGTCTGTGAAAGTTTGATAAACGCGCACATGTTAATACACTCGCGTATATATAAATATATACATGCGCATACATACACACACAAAGATGCATATACATATTTATATATATATTATCCACATATAAACATACGTCTGTGTACACGTATACCCAAATTCACATTAATATATACATATACCAATCAAAAACGCAAATGCGCACCGATAAAGATGTGTGAGCGCATATGTATAAATCTATATATATGTATATGTGTGTGTGTATATTTGCGTATGTGTATGTGTGTCTAAGCAGGAATACACAAAAACTTCCGTCTAAGTATTATCTTGCTTTCAACTTCTACTTCCTTTTCTTTCTCTTAATAGTTGCAACAAGGATGGCTCATTATGTCATTTTCTCTAAACTAGAATGTATAATATTCACGTTCATATTTAAATTTTTACGTTTCAATTTTTATCTGTTTTTCACACATTCCCACAGTTGATGGACATAGAGCGGTACGTAAAACCGAATCAGAAACAAGCAAGACAGGTTCCACGGCTCCATACTTTGAAAGCACTAAACATGAACTGCTATTGGAATTTACATACCGTGTGAAGGAAACTTTTTTGCCCCTTCTATACATCATTTTCCTTGAATAATAGAACTGCAACTACAATATCTTTATATATTTCATTACTTCTTTCATTCCCCTATTTTTCTATATACTCCCTATTTCTTCCTGTTTCATAATAATTTGAATTCAAAATATTTGCTCTATTTAATCTTCTCACACTGTCTCTGATGAAGGGATATCCATAATATCCTAGTAAAAGCTGTAAGACAATTTCCTGATAAATGTCCTGAAAACTCTTCACACCTTTGGTTTTGTTATCTCATTTTCTCTAATATATATATATATATATGTATGTATGTATGCATGTATGTATGTGTGTGTGTGTGCATGCTAATACAGGACTAACATTAAAATCCTCACTGGTATCACTATCTGACCAAGAGTTTAACTACGGTCTGTCCATAGTATTTACTTAAAGTTACCTGACAGTTTTTGGTTCTTCTAGACACAAATACTTCTCATATATAGGTATGTGTATTTATATATATATATATATATATATATATATATATATATATGAAAGAAGGTTTGAAAATGCACTTATTTTAAAAAAATATTTATTTACTTAACCGGTTTCACTTTTTTAGAAAAAGATTATCAAAAGTCTTTGAGAATAATAAAAAATGTTAAAAAACAGTCTGAGTATTAAAATGCATATATACATTCTTTGATGATAAAATATATTTAAAGTATAAAGCTTTGTATGAACTTTGTAGTGTTACATACTGATTGTCATATTAAGGTGAAATTGTTAAAAACAGTGTTAAAAACAGTGTATGAAAATACACATATGGAAAAATACATATACATATACATATTCTCATACATATTCTTTGACAATTGAATAAAATTGAGAAGGAACTGACCTGGCCTTTTTCTCTTGTGTATATTGAAGGAATGTTTTACTGTCGTAAGAGACAGTATGACTGGCTAGCTGGGGTGGGAGGGAAGAAGAGTTAAAGAAGATTTTTTTATTTTTGGTTGGTCTGTGACAGTCTGTCATGGTTCACTGGTTTTTGGGACTGGTTCTGTGCACATCTCTATGTGTGTGTATATATGTGTGTTTGTGTCCGTGTGTGTGGGTGTGGGTGTGTGTGTGTGTGTGCCGTTTTTATTGGTCCCAGAGTTTATTGTGGAATGTGTATATGAGTGTGTGTTTGAGTGTTTTTTGTGTCAGTGGGGATGTTAGGTGTGTGTACGTGAGACTGCGTATATCTCTTTGTCTGAGTGTGTATGTGTTGTTTTGATCGTCTTTGTGGTGTGTGTGTGTGTGAGAGCAACCGTATGTATGTGTGAGGGTGTGTACGTATGTGTGCGTATGTGTGTGTATGTATGTGTGCATCTGTGTGTGTGCGTGAGTGCGTTTGTGAGTGCGTGTGTATGTGTGTTTGTGTGTGTTTTTGTGTCGGTGGGGATGTTAGGTGTGTGTACGTGAGACTGTGCGTATATCTATTTTTCTGAGTATGTATGTGTTGTTTTAATCGTCCTTGTGATGTGTGTGTGTGTGAGAGAGAGCGCAACCGTATGTATGTGTGAGGGTGTGTACATGTGTGTGCGTCTGTGTGTGTATGTATGTGTGCATCTGTGTGCATCTGTGTGTGTGCGTGGGAGTGTTTTGTGTGAATGTGGGAGTGTGTGTATACGTGAGTGTGTGTGTGTCTCTCTCTGTGTCTGAGTGAGTGTGTTGTTTTAAATACCCATTGTGGTGTGTGTGTGTGTGTGTGTAAGCAACTGTATGTGTGTGTGATGGTTCATATGTATGTGTATGTCTGTATGTGTACGTATGTTTATTTGTGTTGTGTGTTGGTGGGGGTGTTATATGTGTGTACGTGAGTTTGTGTGTGTCTCTAAGTATGTTTGTGTTTGAGTTGTCATTGTGGTGCGTGTGTGTGTGAGGGAGCAACTGTATGTGTGTGCATGAGGGTGTATGTGTGTGTGAGCATGTATGTGTGTGTTGTATTTATTAGGTGTCCTTGTACGTTGGGTTTATCCAGGTGAGGTGTATGTGTGTGCATGTGTGTTCCGTGTATGTTGGTACTGGGTATGCGTTTGTATGTGTGTGTACGTGGGTATGGTTTGTGTAGTTTCCTGGTGTATATGTGTACATGTGTGTGTGCGCTGTAATTGTGAGTGATTAGTTTTGTTTGTATTGTTAGTACAGTATATGTGTGTATACGTGTGCGTGTGTTTGTGTGAGTGCGTCTATGTGGCTTGTATTTATATATATATATATATATATATATATATATATATATATATATATATATATATATATATATATATATATATATATATATATATATATATATATATATATATATATATATATATATATATATATATATATAGGTGTGAGAGTATACTTGTGTAAATTTCTATGTATGTAACTTGTGTTATTCTGTTACTTTTATGTTGAAGCCTCTATTTATATTAGCGTGCAATTCTCTCGTATTTTACGAATGTTAATTGTGATACGTATATTCTATATGAAAGTTAAAGGTTTCATTGAAAGAATAACCCTATTCCAAAAAGGTTTATGATATTGTAATTGTAAGCAGATTGTGTTATGTGTTGAAGTAGCAGCTACATAACATTAGCTATCGTCTTGTGGTTATTTTGCGTAATGATATTTTATTTTAATGAATTTGTTAAATTACACTCCGAGCAAAATTGTTATGTTCATGGTTCTCTTAAGCCTTTCACACTCGTAGGGAAATGTTCCTTATGTGATTTCCAAGAACAAATTACACGACTTTCATTTTACCTGTGACCATCATATTTCAATAGATGGTAAATTATATACAGTGGGATTTCCTCTTGCATATAGAACAATTTTGCAAGCTGTGTAGTTGTATTAGATGATTTTGATACACATTCTTGCATCTCCATTGTCTATATTCAGGATCACAAAGTGAAAGAAATAATGTAGAAGCCAACGCTTTAAAAATATTGCAAACATGCAGTTAGCCTGTTGGTCTTTCAATCTTAACACTGAATAATGCAAAACAATTTATTTTCAGACTACATTTTGCAGAGAAGTCATGAATAAATTATCAACAATTCGTGTAAGGTTTAAGTTCAGGAGCATTCATATTCTATTTACTTTTCTCATTTTTATTATTTTCAGTTGGAACTTTTTAAGTGTTAGCAGCGATAGATGTTTTTGTTTTTTTTTCACATGTGCAGCATTCAAATGTCAGGTTGGAACTCACGCATTACAAAAACAAGTGTGTGGTTGTTTTACGATTTTATTCAATTTATATATTTCCTATTAAACCGTACGTATATGATTTTTTCGCACTGGTGCCTCTCTCGATGTACGTGCATTACATTTATTTGTATCTAATTAGTATGTAATATATATATGTATATATGTGTGTGTGTGTGTGTTTTTTTTTTTGTGTGTGTGTGTGTGTGTGTGCGTGCTTGTGTGCGTGTTTGTGTGTGTATATGTATATATATTTGTTTGTGTGTATTTGTGTGAGAGAAAGAATAATTAGGGTGTGCTAATGACTACTCTCAGTAAGAAAGACAGTAAACACTTAACGTTTATTTTGCGAGTAGACGATGATATCGTTCGAGGTAAGGCACACTCTGGCGATTCCGAAAGTTCACATAGGAGTAGAAAGAGGAAGAATCAGAGATTGATGACGATGATGATGATGATGATGATGATGATGAAGAGGAAAACGTGGTGATGGAGGAGGAGAAGGTGGAGGGGAAAGGAACAAAGACACTTCATTTCCGAATGAAAGCAGAGCGGAGGAATGTATGATAAGCTAGTATTTATATATGAAGGAAAGTGTTGCTCAGGTGCACTACAGCTAAAAAAAAAAAAAGATATAGAGAATTCATGCACGTCAATGTAAAGGAGAATGTCATTGTCTGTGATCTTGCCGTTATCGATGCTGCTCCTAATGTTGATTTACACGTTTCGGCTGTATACAAATTTTGTATATTACTCCTTCAACTTATGTTTCATAAGAGCTTAGGTTATAAATCCGTATAAAAATTTTCGCTTGGGTAGCTTCAGAAAAATCAGCAAATGTCTTGTATACCCATTTCTATTTCTAAATGATTTCGTCATAACACGAAATGTTTTCGGAAATAGACCTAAATAAGGACTATAAAAAATATTTGGTGTGTGTGTGTGTGTGTTTGTGTGTGTGTGTGCGTGTGTGTGTGTTTTATACACGTATATTGTGAAGCATGAAATATATACATATTTGGCCAGTCAGTAGCCAAAGAAACAGATTTCAACTCAAACCAGCAGTAGCTTTCCTTGTTTTTAGTCCCAGGACCCTCGAATTCTACTAGTTTACTTTCATCGGAGGATACATTTGCACAAGTTTATATACCACCTGGAGACACAAATATATAAATCAACAGTGCCTGCTAAAAACTAAACTCAATAATAGTTCTAAAACTACACTCGTGAGTACAATTAATTTTACTTGATTTGTATTAAACACACTGCTCTTTCTTTTTTGTCCTAAATGCACTGATCTCTCTCACACACACCCGAATATAGCGACGCATTCCGAATATATAAACATAAAGGTTCCTACGGCACATTTACGATCATGCATAAAATCATAAATAACTAACGTACGGTGTATAATACTGTTCTATCCACTGAATATGACCAATAATATTCTAAAACGCCACCGGGTGGAAACGAAATCTGTGCACTGATAAACGCTTGGTACGCTCAACATAACGATTTTTTTTTACAGAAATCCACTATATCGAATGCGGAGATTTCAAATCTGCCAAAAAATCTGCATTTCAAAATTGAAATTGAAATTTTTTCTTTGGTAATTCGTATTAAAATTTTGGAAACGCATTTCTAGCATGTTAGGTTTCCTGTTTAGATACTTTTTGCATCTACTATTTTATAATTCTAATTTCCCCTCTTGTCATATAACGGAGGGTAGGGTTGTTTATTAATAATTACTATTTATTTTTATTTTCAAAAATTGAAATTTTACAATTTTTTTTTTTTTTTTCACAATCATGATTTCCGTATTTTCCTGTGTATTTCGCCAAAAGAATTTTTTAAGAAGTGAAAATGTAAGGAATGGTTGAGGTGGGGGAATTCAAATTTTGAAGTGCAGATTCGGAATCTCCGCACTCGATATAGTGGATTCCAGAAAAAAAAAATCCCAAAGAGAGTGCGGTCCATTTTCTATACCTCCACCGCTAATGTGTATAGTAAAGTTGCCGAAAAATTAGCGTCACAGTCCTTTTACAGATCTGTAAAACAGATCGAAAGCAAAATAAAAGAATTCACATACCTTACATACGCACATGACAACGCTAGAAACCATACTTGCCAATGGATTTAGTGTACCAACTGACCCATTGAAGTTGCCATCTGACCTATTTCCACCCAACATTACCGTGGCGAGCCAGGACTCACTACCGCAACATCAGCCTGCTATTGCTACTACATTGGAATCATCTTGTTTGGTATCACAATATGACCTGATCCCACCCAGCCCTACTGTTGCAACAATGATGACGATGCTTCAATGGGACCTATCCGTAGTAACCCAGTGGGCACAAAAAAGCAACATGCAGCTGAACGTAGAAAGATTTGAGCTCATCCACTTTGGAAAAGAATGCACACACAAGCAACCGTATACACTACTCTCGGGAGACCTACTTGAACCATCGAGTACTATCAGAGACTTAGGTGTAACTGTCGACGAAAACCGTAGCAGGGTTGTACACATAAACAAAACAGTCGATGTTGCCCGCAAAATGTGCTCATGGATCCTGAGATCTTTTCAATCTAGGGATCATTAAACCATCATCCGTCTCTTATCTACGTTCGCTAGGCCCCACCTCGAATACTGTTGCACATTGTGGTCCCCCTACAAAAAAAAACAAAAAAACATAATGAAGATCGAAGCACTACAAAGATCGATCACTAAAAGAAAAATAAACAGCATGACGGGACTTGACTACTGGCCTCGATTTAAACAGCTGAAACTCTCTTCTCTGCAACACCGCCGTGAGCGATACATTATTTGCACCATGTGGAAAATAGTCCACCAGTATTATCCAAATGATAGCGTTATTATGGTTACCATTCACTCAAAAGTAGGCCCCCGTGCAATGCCAAATTACGGTGACGTAAACACACGAAGCCTGTTCTCAGGTGGTGTGCGGGGTGCAAACACAGACACAGAGATACATACACATAGATATATGCATATCTATCTATGTCTCTCTCTCTCTCTCTCTCTCTCTCTCTCTCTCTCTATATATATATATATATATATATATATATATATATATATGCATTCATAAGAATATATAAACACACTGAGACTCGGAAAAAGTCTTAAATCTCTAATATTCTGTTGATACATTTCTAATACTGAGTTTATAACCAAGAAATTTCGTAAATTTTTTCCTGCCACATAAAAATTGAAGAATATTGATGACGATGTCAACGTGTTACATCACAATCAACAAACGTTGCCCAGTG
>NC_142928.1:50125933-50145933 GCF_046866305.1 Octopus bimaculoides
GCACCCACTCATAGAGAGGGTGTTGTCTAAACACCCGTGAATCAGTCAGAAAAAAAAAAAACATTGCGTTGCGCGTATATATTTTAACAGAGCGGGTATATTGTGGTTTATTTCATCACAAAATTTCAAACCTACTGTAGAAAAAAGTGATCAAATACAAATGCACAGTCTCATAATAATGAAATTACAAAAGGGTTTCATATTAGAATTTGAGAACAAGCTTTACCAATTTTCAAAATTGCCCTTAAAGTATATGGTCATGCATTTCTTTTGGTCACTTAAAAGTTGCCCGATTCGACCCATTTGATGTGAATATATACAATATATACATACATACATACATATATATATGTGTGTGTGTGTGTGTGTGTGTGTGTGTGTGGGTGTGTATGTGGGTGTGGGTGTGTGGGTGTGTTTGTGTGTGTGTTTGTGTGTTTGTGTGTGTGTGTGTGTTTGCGTTTGTATGTGCGTGTGCGTGTTAGTGCGTGTGAGAAAAAACGTCAGAGAGGGAGATTGTGTGTGTTTTATATAAGCGATGAGAGAGATAAAGTTATAGTGACATTTTATGCATTCTTCACCGTGACTGAGTGGTTCAGTTCAACTACGGATTCAATACCACTGCGTGGTATTCTTCAGAGCGCGTCTATACGATAGCTTACCCTTGAGCCAAAGTTAGTGAGTGATTTTGGTAGACGAGACAGAATACTTTTCTTAGATTGTCGAATAGACTGTACCATTAGTTTTCCCCAAATCCAACCATTTTGCACTCTGTCACACCAATTCTAATTGAGAATTACATGCAGGGTATATCTGTCAGTAGATTATACAGTCAAATCTTTCTTCTGTTGAACACTAGACATGCATATTCCGATACTGAAGGAAATGTCAATCCGAGAGACATACACTGGCTCACTCACATACATATACATACATGTATGCAAACCTTGTATACACATGCCTATACGCATATAGTCACAGACACACACGCAGATGCACGCACATACACATATGCGTGTGTGTGTGTGTGTGTATATATATATATATATATATACATACATACATGTGCATGCATACGTATACATACATACATATGCACATATACGTATATAAACATATATTCATACACATATGTACATCAGCTTACTTTCTGAATGAAATATAAGAGCACTTAATACGAAGTATAGCTTTTATATGCAATAAGCGTCACATGATGATTCATTCCATTTGTTCCACAAAGATTCGCTCGCATATTACGTGCATGACCAATCATGCATTATTTTGTGAATTATTAACGCTGTACGCTGTACCCTGTACGCTGTAGCACACCAGCTGTGCTTATTCTGAATGGTCAATTGGGATCACGGATTCAAGTAGGGTTAAAAAAATATTCTCATTATGTTATTAGGGATGATCGAATGATCATGATCAAAATAAAATGACTCTGTCGAGTATCTGAGCTCCGTCAACATCAGCTACACGGCCGCACTTTTGATTTATTTGCGTTGTGGTTGAATCAGTATACCAGGGTGTTTGGAGCGAAAAGCAGCAGTTCAAAATTACATCTACGATGAGAATAGCCCATTATATTAGATATTCAGTTACATAGTCTTGTATGATTTAATATGTGCATTTTATCTGTTAGGCATATACTGCATTTAGGGAATCGATTTAAGTATATTGCAGGCTTTTTGATGATACACATTATTGTTGAAGTACATTCCGATCAATAGTCTCTACATATACTGGCGCATTTAGATTGAGGACGTAAAACAAATGCGATAAGATGCTGTTAATAATAATTTTTTATATGCCCTTACATAGACTGTTTAATTTGTTCCAGTAACGTCTCTGTGTTTTACCTAATCACTACATGTTCCTAATATAATATTTATATAATATTTAATGTTTTCTGAAAGGAATTGCTGCAGGTTTATATCATGTTTCAAGTTGCAGCCGTGTACCTTTATTTTGGTTATAGTTTGTGATGTACTAAACGATGTATAATTAAGTGACTTTGTCCACTTTAAAATATCGTTGTAGTTCTGTGTTCTTGCGAAATATCGTTGTATTTGTTGTGTTCTTACTACAGATGAAACAGATTGCCTCCTTCTTAGGTATTCTATTATAGTATACAATATGGATATCACAGTCTGTATAATATTCTCTTGCAAATAAGGCGGCGAGCTTGGCTGAAACTGTAGCACGCCGACCGAAATGCTTAATGGTATTTCGTCTGTCATTACGTTCTGAGTTCAAATTCCGCTAAGATCGACTTTGCATTTTATCCTTTCGGGGTCGATAAATTAAGTACCAGGTGCATACTGAGGTCCAACTTATCGACTTGCCTCCTCCCCCATAATTTCGGGCCTTGTGTCAAGAGTAGAAAAGAATATTCTCTTACAAGTAAGGAGGTGAACTGGCAGAAATGCTTAGCACGCAGGGCGAAATGCTTAGCAGGATTTCGTTTGTCTTTACATTCTGAGATCAAATTCCACCGAGGTCGACTTTGCCTTTCACCCTTTCGGAGTCGATAAAATAAGTATCAGTTGCGTACTGGAGTCGATCTAATCGACTGGCCCTGTCCCCAAAACATTCGGGCCTTGTGCCTAGAACAGAAAGTATATTCCCTTGCAAATACTACAAGTGCATATTACATACTATGATACATTTCCAACGTCATAAGATTTCAGGAGCTTCTCGAAGTTATACTCTAAGTAAGGTATTAAAATCTGGTATGTAGTGTGGAGAAATAAATTAGAGAAATAGTGTATAAAAACTGCTACAAAATCACCGCGCATCTATTATTTCCAGCAGAGTTGTTTCATTCAGTGTCAGTAAATGAAATATATATATATATATATATATATATATATATATATATATATATATATATATATATATATATGTATATATATATATATATATATATATATATATATAGAGAGAGAGAGAGAGGGGGGGGGAGACAGAGAGAGAATGAGAGAGAGAGAGAAAGTGTGTGTGAGATCATGTGTGTGTGTACATTCATATATGCGTGCCTACGTGCTATTGTTAGTGCACTTGTATGCCTCTTTTCTTCCTCAGCCAATATAAGGATTCGTAAATAGGAATATATTTACATAAGATTTGACATTATCAGATAATATACGGGCGTGTGTTTGGTCATTATATACGAGTTTTGTATTAGTTGTAAATATCATATGATTTTCTTTCAAATTTCTTACACAATGTCCAGCTTAATAGATTTTTTATTAAGCATATGATATATTTACGACGGCTGACATGTATGTGAAAATTGCTTAAAAACGTAGATATCTGGAAATAAATTTATCTTGCTTCAAACAAATACGGCCTAATGTGTATTATAAATGGTTTTATTTTTCGCTTATACATCCGAGAATATTGAATATGTATTTGTTGTTGCTTTCTCAAATGGATTAGATGAATAATATCTAATTACTTTTCACACAAGAAACATTAACGAATCTATGAATTAATAGACTCCCTTCATTTCATATATCGACCGAAGTGTATAACACGAAAGTTACAATTATAATATAATAATCAGAAAATCAATCTGTTAATGCATTACATGCGAAAATATAAACAATGCATAAATGTCATTTAGTGTCATTAAATATATTTTATTTCTATGAATCATACCATTAATCTTCACTTATAAATCTTTTTCTGTCATATTACGCGATTTCTTTTATTCGCTCCAGTGTGATAGGGTATTTTGTATCAGAACAGTGACGATATTAATTGTAAGTGCAACATTAGGTGAGTCAGTATGTATATACAAAGGAAATAGTCTGAACTTATACAAACGATATATATTTCATGGATTTGCCTAATGGAAAGTAAGAAGGTCTAGTGAAAAGAAAAAATAATAGCAAAAATGTCATCAATATTTCAGGCTAACGGAACAGAAAGTTGATACAATATTTTATGCAGTTTTTTAATAATTTTTTTTTTTAATGAGAAACTTATCTGTTTTAATAACTTAGTTATGATATGGAGTGTAAGTAGTATATCATTGCTTACAAATAACTCTAGTTTTAATGTTACGATATCGTTGGTTGACTGTCTCTTATTTACTTTATAATTTCATACACATTTAAATGTGTATGAAATTTACTACGGAAGGATTTGAGTGCATTGAATAGAATATTAAAAATTATTGCTAACTGCTAATTACAGGATTGTGATAGAACCGACTAATTTATATTATGTGACAGTAATAATCAACAACGTGGTGGTTCAATATCATCAATAAAATATCCAGTTTAATAGATTTGAACTTTTCAAATGATGTATTTCTTTCGTTAAGTGAGATATTGTTTATGGAAGATTGTTCCTGACTTACCTACATATTTGACTCCGTTTAATTATCGTTATACACTTCGACTTTTATCACCATTTCTTGTATTGAACATAATCTTGCTCGTCTATAATGGCAGTAATATATTGATCAGGCTGATCTATGTTATTTGGTAACATTAATTTCCATTATGAATTCAAATGACCCCACCATGTTAGTTTTCTCTTTTACCCTTTGGAAAGCAAGAAATGCATATACAAGTGAAGTAAATGTTAAGATATAATCTTCTATACCAGTGTATTTGGTGATTCAGCTTAGCAACAAGTAAATGACTGAAAGCGTACACAAAGACAGAAAATAAATTACACTGCGCAAATAATTCCATCACAGCCTGGTGGCACACGTAGCATTTGAACGTAGAATACATATGACAATGCTAAATACCAAGTAACTGCACATAAAGCTTCCCACTCTATATCAATTCTGATGCTACAAGGCATATGCTAATAAATCGATCAGAACAGTATACTAAGATATATTGGTTAAGATTAATATAGTGCTGTGCCCGACCTACTTACATGGCTTTTGTTGTCTTAGAGATTTCTGATACTTCCTGATATATATATATATATATATATATATATACATAGATACACACTGCGCACACACTGAGTCATACACACCAGAGTAATCGGCTCATTATCTTAAAGTCGTGAGTTCAATTTCTGGCAGCCTGTTGTATCCTTGAGCACGACACTTTAATTCCCGTTGGTTCAGTCTACTTAGTTAAGTAAGGTCTACTTTAAATTCAAAGGACCATCCTTTTCACGTAGTTTGTCACACTGGAACATCCTCAGAACTACGATAAAGGTATGCGTGTTTGTGGAGTACTCTGCCACTTACGCTTTTACTCGTTTCAGCCATGTAGCTGAGGTCATGCTGAAGCACCGCTTGCGCGTTTATTTTACGAGAAGGTTGTTCAGTTGATTGGATCAACTGGAAAAGTAAACTATGTGTATGTGTGTGTGTGTGTGTGTGTGTGTGTGTGTGTGGGTGTGTGTGTGTATTTGTGTGTGTGTGTGTACACTATATTTGAATGAAGTTTAAAATGCAAACAATATCTGCCTATGAATTGGATTATTTTGATGGAACTATTCCATGTAAGAAGGGACCGGAAGAATATAAACCATTCATATGTACCAAAATATAAGCAAAGAATTCCAATTCAATGCGTGATAACAAACCGGCTATCGGTTCAGAACATTTTAAACAGGGAACACCACTTGAATCACAGTAAGTTAATTTTCTAAAAACATCCATCCAAAGCTATTTAAATCCGTCATAATGAAAATATTCCTAACTGTGCACGTATATAACTAATTTAAAGATTTAGATAGAGATCATTCTACATTAAATTATCATTGTACGTTAGGTTGCTGTATGACTCAGCTGTACTTCAATAACTTCATAATCAATGCGTAGATGACGAATGAAACATCAATTGGAACTGTAAACTTGTAACACTCTTCCGGAAGACTTAATCTCTCCAGCCATCTTCTTGAAGAATCGCACAGAGATGCAAATCACTAATTTGTCATCGGTTTTAAGCCTATGAATCTATCTAAACTAATCTAAGGATGAGAAATAAACACATAATGATATCCGTATCAAATTCAGTGGCTAACGATGGTAAGTGCATTAGACCCTGAATACAAATTCATACATACACCATATACATATATATATATATATATATACATACACACACATATATATATATATATACATACACATGTATGCATGCACGTGTGTATAGAGTTGTGCAAATGCAACGCTTAGTCAGGTAACCTGTGACGGCATTGATACGTTGATTACATAAGGGTAAGATTATAAAGATTGAAAGTGCTCCAGGGAGCTAACAGGGAGCTCAGAACTCTCAAATTGGTCATAAAGTATTGCTTTGAAAATACGATTATTCTCATACACGCGCAAGATGCATGCCTACACCAACTATGTTGAGGACTTGCATCATTGAGAAGAAACACAATTCAAGAGGAATCCTATGAAACATTTTCAGATATGAAAAAAGTATATTACGCAAAAGGGTTCCAAGCTGAATAAATTCTTCTCTACTATGAACAGTTTTTCATTTATTTCTCTTCTTTTTGTTTTCTTGCACTGCAGGAAGTACTGTCGTACACACACACTCACACACACTCTCTCTCTCTCTATCTCACACATACACACACATATATATGTGTGTGTGTGTGTGTGTGTGTGTTTGTGTCTGTGCGCGCGCGCGCGTGTACCTGTGCGCATTCAAAAATCACACTTTGTGTTTCAGGCACTGGGACAAAAGAAAAGCGACCAAATTATCCAGTCATATATAGTCTTTAAAAGATAAAGGTGTCAGTTACAATATCCATTGTAAGATCCTAGGATTTGCTTTCTATATTGTGTCTATGTATAAGCTTTTTACCCTCCCATACTTTTTACTTGGATTTTATATTTCTATATTTTTATATATTTTTTATATTTTTTTAAATATGTTATATTTTTCACATAAATATAGAGTTAATGTTTCTGTATTTTTTCCACACATATTTCTCTATTTTTCTCCACTCCACCCTGTTTCTTGCTGGTGCGTCTATAGACGTGTACATGGAACCTTATATGCGCGGTTGTGAGTGTGTGCGGGTACGTGTGTATATAGATATATGTGCGTGCATGCGAAAATATGCGCAGTTTTAGACGCGTTTTAACCTTATAGCTTTCCCACACTATTTCTTGCTTTTAGCCCTATATAAAATCAATGTTTATGTGTGTGCGTGGGTAAGGGTGTGGGGTTGTTGTGTGTGTTGAGTGTGGATGTGTATGCGTGTATATATACGCATATGTACATATATGTATAGTCTTTGGCGAGTATGTGGGTGAGCATGTGTGTGTTTAAAGCGAATATAGGCGAATGTACGGATTGGAGCGCTTACGCGAATCTATAGACTTCTCTACGCCCTTACCTTTACCGTACTTAGTGATCTATTAGCTATTTTGTCCTAATGATGGTCACCACACAGTAATTTCCCTTTGTTTAACGGTAATTTTTCACAAGAATTTTCAATGGCCGGATAACTGAAGAGATGTTGGCGTGGGCTCCCATCCCGGCTTCCGAAACTCGGAGATTTATCATGGCTACCGAATAAGTGTCACACACACAGATATATATATATATATATAGGAGAATATACAAAAAATAACAACAGACGAGGACAGGTGGTGTAAATAACAAAAGTATATATTAGTATGACGCTCGGGAATACGGAAAGTCTTTGACGTTATATATATATATATATATATATATATATATATATATATATATATATATATATATATGCGAAAGAAACATGGTCACTACCTTCATAGTTGAACCTCTAATTAACAAAAGTGGGGATCTACGAGATAATACCAAAACCATGAGTGAGATACTGCAGAAACAATACTTCATTGTTTTCAACAATCCTGATATGGCCTATCTTGGTTGTATCAGTGACGATCATCCCCAACACACTACATCCGACATTACGTTTAGCGCTTCTGATGTCTTAGCGGAAATAAACGAAATTAAGCACAATTCAGCAGTAGGCTTTGATATGTTCCCTGCTTGCGTCCTGAAGATGTGTCGACAGCAACTTGCATTTCCTATTTATAATCTGTGAAGAAACCCACTGGATGCTTGCTATATTCCTGAAAATTTTGTATCCCAGTCTGTAGTCCTAGGTTTTCAAAATGTCCCTTGAATTGAACTACTCATTTCTCATATCATCAATGTATTTGAGATAGTGGTGAGATCACGAATAATCCACTTTCTTGAAAACAACATGGTTCCGTTATGGAAGGAACTTCCTAACGTAGTTCCTGCATCACTTTGATGATATTTTGGAAGCTTTGGAAGAGGGCTCCAACACCGATGTCGCCTACCTTGATTTTAGCAATGCCTTTGACAGGGTGGATCATAAGATTCTCTTTAAAAAACTATCGAACATCGGTGTCTAGAAAGTTACTACAATGGATTAAGTGTAGCCTAAAAGAAAGAACCTATCATGCTGATTAAATCAAGCCCAGCCAAAGTCAGCAGTGGTTTTCCACAAGGCATTGTGTTGGGCCCACTTCTTTTCATCATCTTCATCAATGACACTGCTGACAACATCAAGCACAGCAACATAAGGATCTTTGCAGATGAATCCAAACTCCAGAAGGCCATCAGTGGAGTGGGCGACTAGATATTTTTTCAATTAATCTACTTCGAAAAAGAGGACACCCTAAAAATCTCACACTCCCTTCCTTAAGGTGAAACTCTAATGGCATCCAACATCAGACACTTGGGAATAATTGTGGTCAACAACGTCAACTGGACCGCTCATATAAACAGCAAAGTTGATATGGCCCGCACAATGTGCTGCTGGATTCTCAGAACTTTCCAGTCGAAAGATATCTACACCATTATCCTTCTCTTCTGTATATATGCCTGACCCCATCTTGAATACTGGTTTCTACTGTGGTCTCCCCACACAGAACAAAATGTCATGAAAGTTGAAGTATCTCAAATGTCAATTCCAAAATAAGTATAGATGGTATGACAGGCCTTAATTATTGGGGTCGACTAGAAAGGCTCAAGCTTATTCTCTCCAAATTCACCGGGAACGCTTCATCATCTGTATCATGTAGAAAATATTCCATCAGAATTACCCAAATAATGCTGTCATAACTTTTAAATATACAACTAAGAGTTGTGCCCCTTGCAATCAGCCAACGACATAAAGTACACTCGCATCTCATAGCAACAGTGTGGCACATTCATTTCACTTCAACTGGCTCCGCTCTCTTTAAAATTACATCAAACCACATTAAAGCAGAAAGAGACCTCATAAAATTCAAGAAGTCTTTGTACAAATTCCTTCCAGAAATCTCGAATAAAGCCCCTACAGCCGGATAATCTCTGTAAACAATAGCACCGTACTTGAATGATCCATGTTGTCCGATTCCTGATTTGAATGACTTCGCCAGGTGACATACAGAGGTTGGACAAAATAATAGAAACACCTTAAAATTTCAAACAAATTTATTTTAATATGGGGTAGGACTGCATTACTTTCATTACTGCATTTGGCAGTAATGAAAATTTGAATTCTACAAGCTATGGACTCGTACAAAGCTTGAATTGTTTCAAAAGGAATCTTCGCCTATTCTCCAATTAAAACAGTCAACAGTTCTTGTAGTGATGATGGTGGAGGATATTAACTCCTTACACGTTTTTCTAAAATGCACCATAAATGTTCAATAATGTTGAGATTTGGGGACTGTCGTGGCCAGATAAGGTGTTCAACTTCAGTAGAATGTTCCTCGTACGTTTGAATAACAAATTCGACTGTGTGAATTGGTGCATTATCATCCTGAAAGATTGCGTTTCCCTCCGAAAACGGTTCCGCAACTATAGGATGAATTTGATCAGATAAGATGCTTAAGTGATCAGGACTATAAATTCTAACATGAAGAGAAACCACAGGGCTGGCGGATTTCCAAGATATAGCCCACGTCCCGATCATCACAGAACCTCCTCCATGTTTAACCGTTGGAAGAAGGTAGTCTGGGTCAAATGCCTCTTTTAGCTGTATCCACACGTATATCCAGCCAGCGGTCGGAAATAAGGTAAAGGATGACTCGTCTGAGAAAACATTTTTCTACTCTATGGACCAATGCTGTAGGATTTTACTCCGCTCTAAATGCTTTGCAACGTTTCTTTTTGAAAGCAGTGGTTTGCTGATCGCAGCCCTCCCGTGAAAATCCATTTTTGTGCAGCTCTCAGCGAACAGAGTTTGTTGAAACTGGGTTCTCGAGGTGGTCAATAAGCTCTGCAGTAATTTTAGGAACATGCACTTTTGTGATCCTTTCTAACAATTCGCGTAATTGTCCAACGGTCCCAAGCTGAAGGTTTTGGTTTTCTTCCGGAGTTTTGTTTCGACGATGAAGTTTTTCTCTCTTTCACAACGGCTGTCAATGCATTCGAGACAGCACTTTTCGATACACCAAACATTTCGACTGTTTTCGTTACGCTACCGACTGTCATACGAGCACCAAGTATTCGACCTCCTAGAAAGTCCAGTAGACCTATCATTTTAATGAATTTTAATTACCCCTTTCTGACGATATCCGGAAACAAACAGCAATTTTAGCAAAACATATTAAGCAACACTAATGATAAATAAAAAAAAAACATCAAAATATACAAGCTTTCGACGGTTTTATAGATATTTCAAAATGATGATGCTATGATGGTAGGTGTTTCCATGATTTTGTCCAACCCCTGTCTGTGTATACATATATATATATATATATATATATATATATATATATATATATATATATATATATATATATATATATATGAATATATGTATATATATATGTATGCATGTATGTATGTATGTATATATATGTATGCATGTATATATAAAATTGCATATATATATATATATATATATATATATATATATATATATATATATATCGATATATGTATGTCTATACACGCAGGTATGTGTGCGCATATATGTGTATGCGTACGTACCTGTGTGCGCGTGTGTCGGTTTGCATGTGTGTGTGTGCGCGCGCAGAAACACACGCATGCACCATACATACTTCTGGGAATGATATAGAAGTTCGCAGTTGCTAAATCTGGCGAATGGGGCAGGTACGGAAGCTATATCATGTGGTCTTTGGATAGAAACTCATGAGTGTGGAGAGCATGGGGAAGGATCCGGTCAATTTCGCCGAATATCATCATTCAAATATTTCAAAACGTTGCAGTAGAACTCTCGATTGAATATCTGGCCCTGGGGGACGAATTGTCGATGCACAACATAATATTTCGGGAGGTCATGACCTTAGCGGCTGTTCTAGATTAATCGTTGTATTACAGCGACTTTCTTCCTCGATTGAAGCGCTGTTGATATTCGATACATTTAGTACGACCCATTTCCTCGTCGTCGTAAGCTTGCCACACAATGCTCAATGAGTGGGTAGCAAACTTCCTAAGTTTAACGCACAATTTCACGTTGGCTCTTTGTTGGTGTACATAACAAAATCGCATACTACAGCATACACGTGATCAGAAAAACAAATTTCACAACTTGTTACGTTATCACGGCGATGTCACTCGGAACACTGACGTATGACGGTCATTGCTAGCTCTCACTGCTAGCTCTCTCTGCGCTAGCAATCGTGTGCTGCCATATGTTTGCTCGCTACAGACCTAGTCCACAAACTTTGTTGTACCACTTCGTGTGTATATTTACACACACATACACACACACACACACACACATACATATAAATATATATATATATATATATATATATATATATATATATATATATATATATATATATATATATATATATATATATACATATATATATATACTCACATATATATATATATATGGATGATAGATAGATAGATAGAGAGATAGAGAGATAGAGAGATAGATAGATAGATGGGTAGGTAGGTAGGTAGATAGATTGTTAGGTTAGGTATGTGTATGTGTGTGTGTGTGTGTGTGTGTGTGTGTGCGTATGTGTGTGTGTGTGTGTGTGTGTGTGTGTGTGTGATGTGCGAGTGTTATCCTCTATATGCTTATGCGAATGAATTTGTATAAGCATATATACCTCTTATACCTCTTCGAAATTATATGTGTTCACTGCTATGGAATGTGTCTTCATGAAATCTCATTAAAATTTTCGACAATTTAGTATAATTTTGATAAATGCCATTTGTTACTATAATGATGTAATTGTTGGAAATACACAAACATTATACTTGCTTCCTTCGCCGTTTATAAATCTTGCCTTATTTCGTCGCGGTATAGACATATATAGTAATAGGTAACGTCGTTAAGTATAAACCGTTATTAAGTGTCTCATAAATAACGAACTGATATTAATTACAAAACACCAGCTGCTGTATGTAAAGGAGGAAATATAAGTTTCACAGTTCTGAAACACCGAAACTTTTCTATGGAAATTTAATGTAGCTGTCACTTTAATATTGAGAATTATATTTAAAATGGTCATAGCTGACATTAAAATCGAAACACGGACTCACTTTCGGATATATAATGATAATGGGCCTTCATAACATTTATGTGTACATGAAAAGAAGCAACCTCGCTCAGACATACACACGTATGAATACCTATTGTCTAATATATATTATTTGTAATTGATTATACTCGTAGAATATTACGTTCCTATATTCATATATCGTTCATACTGCATCATTATCTTTGATTTTAAGTTCAATAGTGTACAGAGTTTGTAATGTGATTAGCCGAGATTACGTAAAATAATTAACATGCATGTTTTCAATGATAGTTATATGTACAATAATGTTGTCAAACTTTATCCAGTTGTGTCATCTAAATATATACTTATAATGATTGTGTATATTTCGAAAATTGTGTGTGTCTAGCAATCAATGTATTTTTTGCTCACATTCTTGTCTGGCTCTATCAAGTTACTAAATCCCTTACTTTTTCTATGTATGTATGTATGTATGTATGTATGTATGTATGTATCTATGTACGTATGTATGTGTGTATGCATGTATGTATGCATGTATGTATGTATGCATGTATGTATGTATGTATGTTTGTATCTATCTATCTATCTATCTATCTATCTGTCTGTCTATCTGTCTGTCTGTCTGTCTATCTGTCTGTCTGTCTGTCTATTTATCTATCTATCTCTATCTATCTACCTATCTGTCAGCCTACCAATCTATATACGTACTGTATAAGCTGATGTCTGGGGGTTTATCTTTACATACATCATTGTATATAAGCAGCGATTGCCTCTATGTTTCTTTAAACATGGGAATACTGATTTCATGGGTGTTCTAAATGAAATGCATGTTTCTATTCTCTTATTCTGTTATCGATTTCAGTCAGATGCTCTGGGCATACTGGGCGCCGTTATTACCACTAATGTTCGGACATTTTAGACAAATTTCCCGTTCTTTCCACTGGAATCGGTCCTGGCAAAGTTGTGAGTTGGCCAGAGCTGCTTTCTTTGCCTTTCTAGCGTTAGTGTTCACTTGGTATATCAGATAAAAAAATTGTCTTATTTCTTTCTAAACAATTCCACAACTACAACTCGGAGATGTCTGAGGCCTCTTCCCAAGGTATTGAATATTGAGGGCATTGGAACCCTATACTGTTACAGTATAAGGTTTTTACAGTGGATGAAGAATGTGGAATATTTGGTACTCTGTAGTGGTACTTGGCCCAATGATTGGTATAAATTCAATCGTAATATTCGTTATCCAATAAAATTCCAAAATCGATTCAAGTTGTTCATTATTTTTCACTCTACAGAGAAATAGCCAAATTAGCACTGGTTATATACCAGCAATATAGGCTACATATATTATATCGTACCTTGAAACTGTGGGCTGAGATCTACGTTGGCAAGCCTTTGATATAAATATAGTTAACATGCAGTGTATGCAAATTTGTAGCTCCAGTCTTCTGTAGCTACTGTAATTGTTGCGTATAAAAGCAGATTGGCAGCTTGCTTCTCTTGTATTCTCTGATGAGAATTTGATTCGAAAATCTAATGACGTTGTTCATCATTTTTCACAGCATTTTTCTCGCACTGCTTGTCTCCAAGTTTTCAGCCTCAGCTCTTTTAGCGTACCATATAGTCTGTGTGTCGCTGATGCAATCTCGATGTATATACACTCCTTGTATGTTGCGTTCAAATATTCCTGTAGGTTTCAGATGCTCTCAATGGCCTTGTTTTCTTGTAATATCATCAGTATATCTGATGAGAATAAGTGACTGCATGGCTCTACGCATATGCGATAGAGCTAAGTGAGATCATAGAGACAAGTCTTTAATCCTTAGCATCTTCTCCACTCCTTTCTTTGAGCATATGATACCTTATTTTAATATCCTGGGATATTTGCAACTTGCAAAGAAGCTCTGCAAAAATATCTGCAAAGGTTTTTCCGAGAGTTTTCTACCATATCATTTAAAGAATAGCTGGAAGAAAATTAGCACCCGTCATTGGGTTCAAGTTCATCATAACAATAACTGATATTACATCCTCTTCTTTTATATCGATATAATCAATGGTTGTCGCTTGTGTGGATTGCAGATTTTGAAGTCATCATCAGGTTTGCTTCTTTACATAGTTTCCTACGGAAAGGTGAACACAATTTTGAATTATTTGTTGAGTATTTCAGTTAATCTCCTGGAGCCTGCAGTTAGAGAGTAATTTTATTCGAACGATGGTTCTATCTTGTAGCTACCTACGTACATTAAAAACGAAAAAGGATAATTTCGCCTAACATATATAGGTAACCTGAGCAGTTAATACCATATTCCATATTAACATAATGTCGCATGTACAACTGCCTTCTATACGTAGACTGATGTTAATTTTTATGGATTTCAACCTTTTGTAGGTTTTATGGATTTCAACGTTTTCTGTAACATTCTTGTTACAAGCAACTTGCAGCTGTCGAGGTGTTTTGTCAAAGGAGTTTGCGATCTCTTCTTTGTTCTCTCTATAATTTCATGTTCACGCCGGTCCTTGTGTTAATCAGTGCATTTTGTGCCAATTAGTTGCAACATTGTACATAACATCGATAAAGCTTTTGCCAGGTTATTGTGAAACATTTCTGATAAACCTGCTATTACTCATTTAGCGTAAACATTTTGTTTGTCTGATCCTTTGTCTTTTCTGTTATATCTATTTGATTTAAAGAAGAGCTTGATACTGATAAATGTTCCTATAGTTCATACTATATTGTGTCTTCTACTGGTAAAATCACCCAGCTTCTTAATACATTGGTAGTACAGAAACCAGCCTTATATTACGTCATATCGAAGCGATCACATATTGATATACGTAAAATTTGGTTCGTTGAATTAACTTTACTATTTCAAGAGAGCGGGAGAGTTAACGTATGAATGCAGTATGTATAAAAGAAGCGTCTATACAATATCTTTCTCAGAACTGCATTGCACCACGAGAATCCTTACAAGTTAGAATCAATGGGACACGTGTTGTAGAATTATACTCAAGATGGTAATATTGAAAACTAGAAGTATAATTTTGCAATAGTTTGCGCAAGCTCATAAACAATGTGCATACTACTGGGCGCAAAGACAATACATGATTACAGAGGACAAATTAACAAACAGTACATTTGCGCATAGATTACGCAATTCCCTATGACAGTAGAGTCAATATATTCTCAACAGAAACAAGAACAGTCAGATACTTGTGAATGCAATGTCCTTCCCACGTGAGGAATATACAATTTAACTTTGACTAAGGGCTAGCGACTTTAGTATGAGAGCTAGAATAATGCAGAGACACAAAACGACATAGAAAAGGAGGTTATGGAATTTCAAAGTTCCTACATTTGATGAGAGGAGGAAAGAAATATAGATATATGACTCGAAAAACAGCTGGAAGTCCTTATGGTACGATCTACTGATGGCGACGGACCAAATCTGTGGTTAGTGAAAAGCTTATTCGAGTTTAAGGATGACAGGGTGATGGAACAGTGTAGTCCACAGGACCACAAAATAGAAGAGACGGGTTTGTAAACTGTGGAAAATTAAGGGTAGCAAAGAACCATAACAGATAGGCAGAAAGGGAAGTTAGGCGTCAGATTTATCTAGCTAAGGAAGAATCATAAAGGAAGAGGTTTGCTGAAGATCAGAGAGTTAACGTGTTCCGGAGTGGTAGACAATATGCTGGAGAGACTCAAGAATTGTGTGGGAGGGAAGTGTGTACATATGCGCATAGTAATGGATGGTGTGCTTGCACTTAGAGGTTCTAAAATGTAAGAGACGCAGAAGAGCTATGAAAGGTTATAAAATAAGGAGAATAAATGGAAGAAAAGGAGTCTCACCAATATGAACCCAATAGTGACCAGCTGTTTTAGTGAACAACAATTAAGATAAGGTAATTAAGATAGGGAAAGCCCAAGAAACACTGCTGAGGTGCTTAAAGTATCAGGTAGAATATGATACGGTGTAGTCCCCCATACAGTTAACCAGGTTATTCAGGAAAGCGTAATCTGCAGTGACTAATGTAACAGCACCATAGTCAGCTGCTACAAGGTAAGGAATTTTCTTTAGATAGAAATAATTATAGACGCATAAAATTGCTAGACCAGATAATGAAAGTTATTCTTAATTAGGAGCAGAATTAGACTAGTGAAATGCAGCTTGGTGTTGTGTGGCTTTCATCCTATTTGACAGTCAGACAACTGCAAAAGCAATATTTAGCTAAGAATAAGCAGTTCTACTTGGCATTTGTTTATCTGGAGAAACATTGAACAGAGTAACTCGTTCTCTGATATGGTGGTCTCTGAGGAAACTAGGGTTAGGCAATGACTTATGAAAGCAGTACAGGTCATGTTAGGGGTGCTGTTAGTAAGGTAAGAGTTAGCTATGTGTACAGTAACAAATTTAGTCTTCACCAAGCACGTGGGAACTATAATATGCGCTCATAGCAGAATCCGTAAGAGAGCAAGAAAAAATTCCAGGTTTCGAAAGAAAGCCTAGAATCAAAAGGTCTTACATTTTATTCAACAAAGACCAGGGTCAAAGTAAGCAAGAAACCCTACCTCTTTCAGGTAAATGGTTCTACTAATCGATGTGTAGGAAAGTGATAGGCAGGTATTTTGTACACAGTGCAATCCCTGGACACAAGACATATGCAGTGGAATAGTAGCAAAGTAAACAGAGACAATAGTGTTTGTATGTGAAAGATGTACAGGAGTCATAAAGACTCCAGATACGCAGAAAACTGATTTTCTCAAATGCCCTGGAGGCTTTCTAGAAGCAGTAGCTAACATTTGCTACCTAGATGACCTAATTAGCAGCGGAGGAGTATGTACCGTAAATGAAATTGTTAGAAGAATAAGATGGAGAATGTTCAGATATTTCACCTCTATTGGCAACTAAATTTCTCTCTCTCTTTATTTCTCTCTACCTCTCTTTTTGTATGTGTGTGTGTGTCTCTCTCTCTTTGTCTCTCTCTCATTGTCTCTCCCTCTCTCTCTTTGTCTCTCTCTCTCTCTTTCTCTCTCTCTCTCTCTCTCTCTCTCTCTCTCCGAATGAAAAGTAAGTTGCATGATGCACGTATACGAGAAGTAATGTTATATTGTAGGGAGACGTGGCCCTCAATCCAGAGGTCATGCAATGTCTACAGAGGAGTGAATCTAGTATGCTCCGTTGGATGTGCAATGTCTGCATTGTCGTTTGTATACTGAGCGAAAAGGGGTGTCCTTAGAAGATATGGGACGAAGTAGTGAAGGACGATCTCGAAACGCTGAGCCTTACGAAGATGACAAATGACCTAGATATCTATATCTCGATACTTGCTGTACACAAGAATACATGCCCACCACAACAGAATTGATTAAAAAAAGTACCAGTTGAGCGCTGAGGTCGATGTAATCGACTCATACCCTCTTTCCTGAAATTGCTGTCTTTATGCCACAGTTTCAAATTTGCATTACAGTGGTACATTGTGTCAGTGATACATTACAGTGGTACACACATACTGATAAATGGGAAGACTGTTTCTAATTCAGAGATAAAACTCACTACTTTGAGGGAAGTCAGTTAGTCAATATCAGCTACCCAGATATTATGGAAGTACATGGTGAAGACACTGTAGAAAGGGTGAAAAGCAAAGTCTACTTCAGCGGAGTTTGAACTCAGATAGGCGAAATACGGCCAAGCATTTCCCCGGCGTGCTAACGAATCTTCCAGAGGGCCGCCTTTGTACTCTACTAATATCATTTGGTGAAACGCTTGATGCAGTGTCAGGAAAAATATAAATCATTTCTTTTTTTTTTCCATATAAACCAACCATACTTATATATCATTACAATATTTTCTCCAAAATTATTTTCAAACGTGACGGATTTTATTTTCATCACAATGCATAACCAACATTTTCTTTGCCGTTGTTCAATATATGTCTAAGTATTCATGCAAATGTAAACATATGCATATATGTATATTTTTGAGAGAATGTATATATATGAATGCGAACAATTGTGTATCTGTACTACATATTAGTGACAAAGTTTCATCAATTTGATTGTGATACAATGAGCAGCCACTCAGTGTAATACAAATGGACAAACATAAGCATTCGCATACACTGTTTGATTGCAGATGTAGAGGGTTTGTTGGACACAGTGTGAGACGACTGCTGTTATCGTTAGGCCTAACTCATCGTAAGGTAAATACCACCATGAGTGATAACCAAACTACAGTGGAGAAAGCTAGCCACTGGATTTGGTTAAAAAAGAGACGATGAGCGATGGCTAGAGAAATATTGAGCTTTATTTAATAACCAGTTGATCTAGCAAGTGGGACCTCATATCAGTGAGTGTGGGAGGGGGCGTGCGCATTGATGCCCTCGAGAGGTAGGTCCCGAACCAGCACGCATTCTCTCCTGATGACCCCATAAACTTGCTGGCTTCCGGTATGCGGAGTTCTCCACTGGTAGCACTTGCATGTGCGAGTTGTTTGCGAGAAATGTAGGAGCGCTTTAACATCATTTTGTGGGTTTCTATGCGTATTTAAACGTGTGTTTAAATTATGGAAATCAATCAGAAATATTTCTTAATTGAACTGCTTACTGTTATCTGTATATTAATATTAAGACATTTCTACATATTACGGAATATTAATACGTATGTAATATATAATCTTGTGGGCATATCTGTATCTCTGGATGTTCGTTTGTGAGTAGATGTATATGTATATTTGTATCTACCCAATGTATTTTTCTGTATACTTTTCTGTGTGCATTTGCGTATCTTCGAGTCTATTATGTGTTTTCTGTTTTGTATATACTTTACATTCTTCAGAAAAATCTGGAAATTATATATATATATATTTTTTTTTTATCATATTTTAGTCAATTCCTTTATTCTTACAAAATTGCCCCTCGGATAAATATTTTGTACTGCGGTAAACAATTAATATCGAATATTTTCTTATCTGTGCTGTATTTTGTCTGCTTTTCGATTACCGAATTCTAGCTACAATTGGCAATTGGCATACTTACGAGTATCGAGCATTTGTCTTAGGAATTTAAATACAACGAACAACTTGAGATATTGGGAAATTGTGATCGAAATTCCTGCAAAAACTCAAGAGCACTTCAGGAAACGTTTCTTACATTACTAAATAACTACTACTTGTATACTTTATGCAATAAGTAGGAAATTACAGCAGGAACTAAGTTCGATGCAGCAATGTTTTGTTTACACCAAGTGGGATGAATATGTTTCGAACATATTATCTGTTAAGGCCTACTTAAAACGGGATTATAAATAAAGACCCGCCCTTGTAAACATGCTTATAATAAATTCGTGAACCAAAGATAAAAAAAGATAAAGATTTACAGAAATATCCGATATTCATGTATTTCGATTAAATACGTGTATATTTGTTCGATGTTAAATTATACACTTCGATATGTATAAATGTATATACGTGCGCACATGCACGCATACACAGCCACAAATATACACACACAAACACACACACACACACACACACACACACACACA